>NC_034595.1:105858340-105910618 GCF_900095145.1 Mus pahari | reverse complement strand
ATGCCAGGATATGTTGCGGGTGTGGGGATGGCACAGTGTATGCCAGGATATGTTGCGGGTGTGGGGATGGCACAGTGTATGCCAGGATATGTTGCTGATGTTGCTGTGTGCTTGGACTAGGGATGCCTCTCCAGCAGCCCAGAGCATGATCTGATGGCACTACATGTCCTTGGTATCATTAAATTGCTGGCTCTCAGGGACCCAGTCACCCTTTGTAAGGCGAGTCCCACTCTCTGCAGTCACTCTGGGGTTGGGACTCAGGAAGGCAGCAGACAGGGACAGCACTTGTAGAAGCCAGTGGGTTCACAAAGCCTCACAGCCCGTCTGGTACAGATACCCATAGCTCTAGCATCTGTGGCCTCGTGGGATGTGGCAGCCAGTTTCACACTGACCACGGGCAGGCTGTGGCTTCTATATACTGTTTTTTGTTTTGAATCTGTGAATTGCCACCCAGAATTTTAAACTTTACCACTGAATACTGGTGAGCCATTTCCAAAGGAAGTGTTGGGGTTTGAGCTGAGAATGGCTAGGGAGGCTTGGGAGGCAAGCACCGGAGAACACGTTGACAGTAGGTGAACCCCGTGAGGCCAAGGGCAGTATCCATCCATGGCCTATTCTGTGCACTTCCCTCTGGCCTGTTTGTGCTCTGAGTGTGGCTAAGTCCCAAGCCAAGTGTTCTTTTGCACTGGTGCCGTTTCCTCACCTCTGGCACACAACCCCGGCCTCAGTCTGTATTCAGATTCCCTCTGTACTGGTCCTCCAGTGCCCACCGGCCTCCAGGGAAGGGGTCCGTTTCTCCCTGGTGTCTTGATGTCTGTGCTACCTTACTTTCCCTGTCCAGAACTTCCTCAAGGAGTTGGGACCACCACCATAGCCACGCCCTCCCAGACCAGGGGTTCCCTAGGATAAGCACTACCTCTGATAAACGTGTTACTGCCTTCGTAGCCTCAAGCAATAGCTGAAAACAGCAGGTGCTTAATAAAATGCTGATTGCTGAGGGAAAGGCAGAAGGGAGAGGAGCAAAAGGAAACACTGAACTGGCCAATTCTGGCCCTGAGATAGAGCATTGTGTGGCTTGAAGGGCCCCTCTGGCCAAAGAAGGAGAGCAAGGGTCATTTGTATACATTTGCATACATTTGCACTCAGGGTATAAACCCCTCCGTTTTCAAGGATTTTTTCATTCATGTAAGAATCCAGGGTGTATAGAGCGGGCGCACAGGCATACAGCCCAGATTGGCCATATGGTCCTGTGGTGCAGGTTGGGAGACTGAAGGCTGCCAGTCCTGTAGAGGTCAGCTGACTTGCCTGTGAGCAGAGGCTGTAGGTCTTTGGGCTGTTAGAGCTGAGTTGAGAAGTGGTTGTAACAGGCCTTGTGGATTCACAGAGTCTTGGGCACCTCATTCTAACCACAGGACTTCTAGAGTGGGAGGGAGGTACCAGAGCAGGTTCAACCCCCTCTTGTCTTCTCTTCCTCGCAGGCCCTGGGGTAGGGTCCAGACCAGAGAGTAGAGGCCAGGGGCTCCTCAGAGCTTCTCAGGCCCCAGATGGGGAGGGCTTAGAAAAGGTGGGCAGCTTACACAGACCCCCAGCAAGTGTATCTTGGGGCCATGCTAGTGTCCATGTGGTTGCGCTGGCTCTGGATTCTGCCTACCTGTCTCAGTGCCAGGCTGGCTGCAGCTATGCAGAGCTGCTGCGCACGGGCGCAGAATCTAGGTCAGGCTGGTGCAGGGAGGCAGGGTGAGCTGCCAGGGCAGTGTTGGCTCACTTTGCCTCTATCTAGGCTACTGCAGCTTCAAGCAGGACTCTGACCCATTGACCTAGGCCAGAGACACCCCCCCCCACCTCTCCCTTTGGTGCCTGAACTCTCTGAGAGGCCCTCCTAGGGAGTGGGAAGCCAAACAGTAGGTGTGTGCTGTGACTGAAGGTGTCTGAAGATGGCATGGTGAAGGCAAGATGCTATCTGTCTATATGGCCAGGCCTCTGGGCACAAAGAGGCCATCACCTATGGCTGTGACAATTTAGGCCAAAACCCTTGTAAAACTCCCAGAAGCTCCAGCTGCCCAGGCCTCCACCCTCTGCCACGTTCTCCACGATCACCCAGACCGTGCTGATGTCTGTGTTTTCTGCCACCCATGGGCTCTGAGACTGAGACTGGGTACCAGCCCGAGGGCCTCAGCTGCTGTCCTGACAATACAGGGTTGCTGTGGGGACAGTGACAGCATTCCATCTCCTTCTGCTGTGTCCCTTCTGCATGCATCCCTCCTCCAGCCACTTCTGCTTTGGAATCAAGTGACGCTTCTTCTGAACCCGACTCTGCTAGGTTTGGAGGTAGGGCAGGCGGGCATGTCAGACCTAGAATGGCAGTCTCCTTCTTGGTTAGTCTGAAGCAGCTGTGGTGCCTGGGGCATTTGTGGTCACTGGGGCAGGAATGGTCTGCCTAGACAGCTAGGGTCACTGGGATAACTGCGGTGACACCTGGAGAAGTTGTGGTCATGAGAGAGCTGTGGTCTCTCTGAAGTATCTGTGGTCACTGGATAACGGTGGTCAGGCCAGTTCCTTATTGGACAGTCTTTTTAAGGCCATATGTCCCTCTAAAGTGTTCATCTTGAGAATGATGAACTAGACTCAACTCAGTGTTGGGTGTGACTCCATGAAGGGACCTGAAGACCAAAAGACCAGTGTCCCTGCTTTTTTCCTGAATTCCACATTCTGCCACCTGCCACCCAGGTCAGGAGGTTGTGTTTCTAGGCACTGGTATCTAGGATGTGCCAGGGTTGTGGGATGGTCGGAGGCTCCTACATCATCCTCTGAAGCAGCTTTGGGTCCTCACTAGAGGCAGTAACATTGACCGAACTCTCAGACAAGGGTAGACACAGCACTAAATTGGATTTGGTGTTGAATAGTTAATAAAACATCTTAGGCACGGGTTGCTGCTGGGCCTCTGTCCTTCCCTGCAGCACAGCAGTCAGAAAGGACTCAACACCCGAGGGGCCTACACTTCATCATCTAGCACTTCTGAGGTGATTAAAGTGTTCCAAGCCAGCAGACCCTTGCGCTCCCACCTCGGGGTTCCTCAGGGTCAGAGTGACTGTGGGGATCAGTCCACCCCAAAGGCTTCCCATTGTAGAAAACAGATTGAAGTCGGTGGCTTCTGGAGCCCTCCTGTTTGGGGCATTCTGAGATGGCCTCACAGGAGCAGAATTGGGGTCACATTAGGGTCCCTACACTGTGCTTGTCCCCCCATGCTGTGGTCGGGCTGCTGTGCTGTGGCCATCAAGATACACTGAGCTGGGCAGAGTGCAGCTGCTCACTGGAAGCGTTTCCTTGGAGATGTATGTAGGACAGAAGTTGGAAGTCCAGATCTGAGGTGCCCCACAAAGGCTTCCGTGGTGTGAATCACTCTGCAGCCTCTGGGGATGCAGCTTTGTCCTGGTCGCCTGTTTCTGGGGACTGTTGCAAAGTGGATGCTGTTGCCAATCTATAGGCAGGGCTTAGGACCCCCAGAACCATGGAGCCTCAGCTCAAGGGTCCAGGCTGTCCCCGCCCCCGTTCCCCCAACACCCCCTCGCTCTCCCAGACTGCTGATCCTCCCTAAGTGCTCCACTGGGAAGCAGGCCAAAGGGGCCGTATATTCCAATTGATTTCTCAGAGGTAACAGCTAGGACTTGAACCGTGATGTTTCCTGGCCAAGGAACTGCTTGCTATAGCCCTTCCTGGCTGAGTCTGACTCTATCTATGGTGCCATTGGCAGCTCTCTGATATTTCCTAGGATACATCGCCCAGCCTCCATGCTCCCGATGGCCCTCAGCCTAAGGACCCAGTGCTGGCAGGCTCGTGGTACTGGCCTCTGCTCCCAGGTGCTGCCCCTGGTATGCTGGGGGTGCCTTGGGTAGAAGTACCCAAGGGGCTCTGTCTCTGGGTCTCCAAGCAGCTCTCTGTCCTCCATGCTTAGCTGGCCTTCTCAGCTGTCCCTTATGCTGCCTCCTTTACTGCCACATCTCTACCTTCAGAGTGGTTTCTGGCTCGGTGTTATACGGCACACAACCAAGCTAACCAGCCTAAGTCATGCCTTGAGCCACCCACAGACTTTCTATGACACTGGAGGTTAGAAGCAGCCCTGTGTAGGACTTAGAGGGGCTACTTCATACCCTTCAGGTAAACTATGAACCTAAGTGAAAAGCAGTGTGGGTGAGGGGCAGGGCCTGGCTTTTCCCAGCCTGCTGCCATTCACTGTGGGACACTAAGGAGTCCCCTGGCTTCTCTGACCTCTGTCAAACCTGTAAGGCAAAAATGCTCACCAGCCGAGAGACTAGAAGCAGGCCCTTTGGCTCCTGGGGTGGCCTGTGAGATGTGGATAACACAGCTGTGCAGAGATGAGCCTCCCAGTGCGCACTCGTGTACAGGGGACAGACCTGGGGCTCGTGTGCACATACGTGTGGTATTTGTGTTAACCACCGGGGAGATTGAGACACAGAAAGGAACAGGCTGTCTCTCGGGGTGCAGCACCCTCCTGCCTCTCTCTAACAATGACACTAAGGTTAAAGGAAAGGGAAGGAGAGATGCAGCTGCTTAGATCCGGAGGGTGAGAACTGGTCCCCAGGGAGCAGAGTCCCCTTACAGTAGGAGCTCAGGTCCAGCAGAAACCCTGTGGCCTGTGAGCATGTGGAGCTTGCTCTGGAGGGACAGCCCCGGCCCCAGCAGGGACCCCTGGGTATGTACCCCTTACCTGTCTACTTGTTGATTTCTTCAAAGGAAAAGACTTAAACTCCTTTAGGGGCCACAGGCCCTTTTTTCCCTGCTTACGATCAGCCAGGCCACACGCTTTCAGAGTGGGATTCTGCTTAAATGCCCAGAAAAGAGATCAGAATCTGAGCAAATTAACATGTGCCTGGTGGATTTTAATCACCGCTTTTAATCGTGGTCTCAGAGCTGAAAATCATCTCCTGGCTGCCTCGGGGGAGGGGGAGCTGGCTGTGTGATGGATTATTCATTACAATGTGAACTTGGGTTTCATGGCCTCTCTAGACTCAGGGGCCTCCTGTCCACCAGGGAGGATGCAGCCCCATCTGGATCGCTCTCCAGGGACCCTGTTACCTACCTGGCTCATAATGTATCCCCCCCCACCCCTTTTTGGCTTCTGTCTCCTTGTCCTTTTTTCTCTCTCTCCCTGCCTCAGTTTCTCTTTTTCTGAGGAGACTGACGACCAGTTCCTGGAGGAAACACATGAAGCCCAGCTGTGGGCACCTCCCTGAGATTCTTTTCTTATGGTCCCCCCCCCTGTCCTCTGGTGCTCCTGATTGGCTGTCCTGGTAGCCCACCTGTGCTTTAATATGACCTCATCAGTCGATGTGTACCCGAAGGAAAGGCACCTTTCTTGCCTCAGATCTGCTGGTGGGATAGACATAGACCCTGGAGTTGTACCTAGGCCGTGTGGCAATGGAAGACATAGTATCTACTCAAAGGGAATCTCCTGTAGTCCAGAACAGGGCTGCTCTTAGTAGCAGTAGAGAAGGAGGCTGCTCCTTTAAGGGCACCAGGCAGCAGGGCCAAGGGCCTTTCCTGGCAGGACCCAGCTGGTACTACTGACTGACACTCTCCTCCCCCTTCACACCTGGGGCCCTGTGCAGCAGGAGGCTGTCACACCTTGGAGGTGGTAGTTCAGAGAGCCCAGAGGTGGCCCAAGTCCTCCCCACTCTGTGATTGCCAATGGCCTGTTCTCCTGGATAATCAATAACTATCCCAGGCCCCCTCTAGGATGTGGGCCTAAAGCCTTAACACATGTTCTGGGGGCAAAAGTCACTCCTTTTACCACTTCTCCTGAGCTGGAGTGAGCAGGCTGGAGAATGGAGCTTTGCCCAGATGCTGTACACAGATCATGCAGGTCCCAGAGAGGTGAACCCAGGCTGAACCAGACCATGTCTTTCCTCTGCAATCTGCATCCTCCAAGACCTGCCCCAGGGCCGGTGACACAGGGGCCACTCCCTGACATACAACAGCCACTGCTGTCCCCCAGATCCCACAGACTTGTGCAGCCAAGTAGCAAGGACTGAACAGTGGAGGCGTACAGAGGGAAGAAACTTGGGTGAACACGGGGTGGAGCTTTTACAGAACTAGCCCTCAGCTCAGCCTCCCCTAGGCTAGACACCTCCAGTCAGGGAAATCTGATGGATGGGGCATGTTAGCCCATTTTGGAGGTCTTGGGGGAGTGGTGGTCAAAAGAGCCCTATAGTCATCAGGAACAGCCAGGCTCATTTGTTTGTTCCTTGAAGGTGCATAGCTACCCCTCTGGTAGAAGGGACTAGTTATGAAAGAAAGGTAGGTATATTGAGTGGTTGTTGAAGCCACTGTGGGAGTTTAAAGTGGCCAGGACGGCCTCCCCTTCTGGCCTCTCAACAGTGCTGGCTCAGTGCCCATGTGAAACTCCCTCCTTGATTCAGATTGATGCTTCTGAATAGCAGCCAAGGTGGGCCAGGAACCGGATAGCCAAGAGTTAAGGGCAGGCGGGGCTCCCGTGGGAGGGGCGGTCCCAGTGGCAGCGAGGCCTCATCCTGCCCCTCCTCTCTCCTGTCTTTCTTTGCTAGCAAGCAGCAGTAGCAGCTAGCTAGCTACAGCAAGCTTTGAACCGGTATGGGCGCTGTGCGCGGGGCGCCTTGGATCAGTCTACAACTTTGGGGACACTGGGGACCAGCAAAGGGTCCCGGCCCCCTGGGGCCTTGCCGGTAACAGTAGGTCTGGTGCCTGTGGGCCATGGAAGAGCCTGGGCCCCCTGGTGGGCTTAGCCAGGACCAAGGTAAGGGCAAGTAGGAGGGTGTCCGGCAGAGGGTTGTGACTCTTCCCGCTCAGCTGAGACCCCAGGGCAAGTGCTGTGCTGTTCTTCCTCTTAGGGTTTCTGGGAGAGCAGTTGGTGACCCCATTCCCTGCCAGCACAGTGTAGAACCCCGTCTGGCATCTGGCTAGTAGATGCTACCTTGCAGGGAGGCTCTGAGGTCTGCAGGGTGAGGTCTGCAGGGAGGCTCCGAGGTGCTCCTGTCCTGCAGCCACTGTTCCTGATTTCAAGTCCAACCCAGGGGAGGTCTGGAAGAGAGGTCCGGAGCTGTGAGGGGCTGTGGGCTGACGGGAGAGAGGGGGCAACGTCCTGAAGTCTGGTCAGCACCACGGACAGAACCACCACGGCCTGCCTTCCTGGTTGCCCCTGGAATTAAACTCCCTTGCTTAGATCTGCCCCACTTTCCTGTGTAGGGAACTGGCATTGCCCTGGGCAGACAGCACGGGCCAGCGGGGGTGCACGAGTCCTCCAGGCTGCCCGCAAGAGCAGAGCGAGGAAGTCGGGTGTGAGGAGAAGCCATTCTCTTGAGATTTCTGAGCAGGCATCTTCAGTGGCGGGTGTGGGAGAGAGTTTCCCCTGAGCTGGATCTCTGTCTGCCCCAATGCAAAGCTTGTTCTGGGCCAGGGTGAGAGAGACTGAGTAGGAAAGGGACCTCATGTTATGGCAGCAACAGGAGTGATTTGAGCTAGTCATCAGGAAAAACTTCCTGATGAAGGTCCCGAGTTCCCAGAAGAGTAGCGTGTACCTTCTTGATTTGTTTGGCTGGCTTATCCAGGACTGGTCTTATTTAGCCTTGATTGACTTGGATGTTAAACTTGAAGGCCTGTGTGACCCCCCCCCACTGAGGACCCCCACCCAAAGCCTGCGGGGAAGGGAAGATACAGTGTGGGGGCCACCTACCAGGGCAACTTGCAAGCACTCAGAAACTCTGTAGATGGCGGTGCCACACCTGGCCTCCGTGACGGCCCCACGCACAGATGCCTGTTCCTCCCCTCCCATCCCTTCTTTCTTCCCAGCCTAAGGTGCCCTTTATGAGCTGGGGACGTTATGGTCAAGGTGGTCAAGGCTACGGGGGCACACTCTGCTAGGCCCTGGTGGAACCCAATGGCATAGTGTTTGGAGATACACCTTCCTGACCTCAACCCCTATCCCAGTGTGGCAGTAGGGTTGGTTGACCTGAGGGAAACCAGGCTGGCCTGCAGGGTGCCCGTGGAATCTCTACCCTGGATGGCTCCTGGGCTTGGGATACCTGCTTTGTTGAAGGGGCAGGGGATGGAAGCTGCCACAGAGCCCTGAGGCCCCAGGGTCTGGGGGACTGGACACACACGGGGTTTCCAGCTGTCTGAAGGAATAGCCCTGGTCTTGGGTGGTGGTGGGGGGCCTCCAAGCCCATCTCCACCTTCTGGTGGCTCCAGGGGAGATGTGCAACGGCAGAGTCCTCGCAGTTACAGGATGCAGCTGAGGGAGGAGCAGATGGGTTGCTGTCCTGGGTCTGGGCCTCCATCTGCACCGCTAATGAGTTGATGACGAAGGTTCCCTAGCTCCTGGCACCTTCCCTAAAGAGCCAGGAAGCCCCTGCCCAGCAAACCACCCCCTCTCTCTCAGGGCAGGTATGGGAACAGGGGCTTGACCTGGGCCAGAGTCTGTGGCTCCAACTCAAAGAGAATTGGCTGGGGGGAGGGCCCGGAGAAAGTAATGAGAGGAATGGGCCTGTTTATTCCTGGGAGCATGTGGGCTCATGGCTGGCTGGACAGATTTCCCATGTGGAGAAGGGAAGGGGCAGGTGAGGGGAGGTGAGCAGCAGCCCCAAGATGGAGTGTTTGCTTAGATTTTTGGGAAGTCACCTCCTAGGTACCGGAGCCCTTTATTGGCTAGGTGACAGTCCTAAGCTGTGGGTCTTAGCCTCAAGTGAATGAAGCAAGCTGTTGGGATAACTCAAGGGGCTACTAGCCTTGAGATCCCTTCTAGCTCTCCCAGGAGGGCAGTCAGGTAAGCCTTTAGGTATGAGATAGTCCTGACTTGGAAGAACTGGCCAGTCCATCCTGGGAGGAGGCCCTCAGCTTGCTCAGACTCGGCAGCCCAGGGTCCCCAGAAGGCTGGGGCGTATCTGGACTCCAGGATGGTCAGGACACGGCCCTGCATCATCCATGGCTTTATTTCCTGCTGAAGCTCTTCAGGTTTCTAGCTTCTGGTCCCGTGATTGAGACGACTTTGGTCTTAGCAGCCCAGTTCTCAGAGGCAGCCCATGATGTTTTGGGTTTCCAGGGGTGACCACAGGAAACGTCGCAGGAGGGCCAGACCTAGGGAGAGCCTCACTCAGTCTCAACTGATACCAGGTAGAAAAAGCAGCTAGTATAGACCTGTCCAGTCCAGCAAGGGTCAGGACAGGTGTCTTCAACCTCAGGACACACACACACACACACACACACACACACACACACACACACACACACGATAGGAAGTCACACTGGGGGTCAGCTCTGTGTGCAGAAAAGTGCTTTCCTCTGGGGTCACTGGCCGGTTCTCTGGCACCGTGGGGCCCTTGTTGCTCATCGGTGCTCAGACCTCTTGTTTCTTGTCTCTGACCCCTGCTTGAATCCATACCGAGAGGCCTCCCACCCTGCCAACTGCTGCTATCTCTCCAGCAGGGCAGGCCTGGTTCTCATTATTACTTGTGCTCTTGAGGGACATCCCCACCCAGACCTGATGGCTATAGCCTGATTCCCGGGACAGCTCCTACAAAGGTGTCCTGGGCAGTGACTTGGGGGTCAGAGTCTGTTCTAGACAGTGGCTGATCATATGCCTTGTAGAGCAAAGCCCAAGTATGCATGGCTGCTGACCGGGCCCTGCTGGAAGAGGAAGAGAGGGCAGCTGTGTCCTCAGGGAAGTGAGTGGCTGGTGGCAAAGACAGGAACCCCCTGGGACATGGGAATGAGGACCACATGAGAGAGCGGAAGACTGAGAGATGGGTTATTAATAGAGTCCTCTTCCTAGCGGGGCTGTTGAATGTGATTGAAACCACTGCTGTGAGCTGAGCTGCTACCAGCTAGTAATAGCCAGGGATATTGAAAGAGTCGAAAGGGGCTTGTTCTGCTCTGGAGGGACCCCGATTGTGGCCTTGGAGCCCAGAGGAGGCCCAGCTCTGCTGGAGAGAGAGGAAAGCCAATGTTGAGATCTCTGTGGGCTAAAGGAACCAGGCCCCCGTGGCCACTTCAGGCATTTGGAGGCAGGATTGGAGGGACCTGGTTTAGGCCTGACCATGTGTGGATGTCTCTAAGTGGAAGCACCGGGCAGTGGATATTGCTGACCTTTGAGAGTGCCCTGTTTATTTGCTGCCACTGTGGCTGCAAAGGTGAGTTCCTGACCCCCGACCCCTTTACATACAGCTTAATGGCTTTGAACCTGGGTTCATCACTCCTCTTGGCTAATAGATCAGCAATAAGGCACGGTGAGTTAATTCTCTGGGCTGGGTAGGGGTTAAGATCTTGAAGCTGGTACTACCAGCAGACGACCGGCCAGGCTGCTACCCAATCTCTGTGGTCCAGGGCCAGGTCTCTGAGCTATGGGGACTTCTGAGAGAAGGTGAAAGCTCAGGTCAGCTCATGGATGGACCAGTTCGCTAGCGTGGCGAGTGGACAGTGGATGGCCAGGCAGAGTCCATTTCTACCCTCTAGGTTGGTCATACCACTGGCTGCCCCAGGCCTCTGAACACAGGGCAGAACAAGGTCTGAGTGTCTTGTCTCAGTCCCCCTTTGGCCAACCCCACTGCTCAGCCAGGGTCAGGGCGATGCGATAGGTCAGGCCCCCCTTTCTCAGAACTTGCTTCCTCCTGCTAGAAGCCAGAGCTTGCATATCACGGGGCAGGCACTGCTGGAGGAAAAGGGCATATCCACCCAACAGGGCAAGCCTGCTGTTCTATCCCCAGGACAGCCTCAGACCTGGTCAGATCGTTTCAACTTCCCTAGGACCCGCCTTGGCTCAAGTGCCCCCAGGAGCAAGCACAGCCCCTTAGGTCTGGCTGGGGAGAGCAGGAATGAGCCGGCTCACACTCCCTGATACAGTAAAAATAGTTGGGGAGGAGGCGCCCAGACGTGCGGGGGGGAATGCGTTGCTGTTCTCAGACGTTTAAATAAGCTTGGCCATATGTGTGTGGGCCTGTCCCTCCCCGCTGAGTGGCATGGGACCAGGGGCCAGGCTCATTCCGGTGGGCGCTGTGGAGCTGGGGCAGGACAGCATCTTCCTTCTTCCACTCTATCCCAGGCACCATCTAAGTGTCGTCGGGGTGACCTGCAGGTTGGGAAGCAGCCTGGAGAGGATCAAGGCTGCAGGGGAAGGGCTGGGGGAGCTTCATTCTCTAATGTCCCACGCCGCTGCTCTTTAGAGCCCTGCTCACTAGGTAACAGCTGCAAGTCCCATCCTGCCTGTAGGATGAGGGGCCTTGTACCCAAAGGTGCCCCCCCCTGTGCGTGTGTTCATGCTTGGCAAGTCCTGTGGGTACTCTTTGTAGGTTTATTGGGAGAGTAAATTGATTTTCCAGCTCTCCCCGGGGAGAGGCAAATCCACTGAATGGCTGTTGGTCTTGCTCACAGCAGCCATCAAGCTGGGTTACCCACTGCGTGAGGACAAGATCGATCTCCCTCACAGAAGTGAAATGGTACCAACACTGTCTGCCTCTGGACGGCACTCTGGGACCTTTCTCTTTCAGCAGCTGTCAGTGTCCATGGGCCCCGCTGGGGCTGTGAGGACAATACCTCTTATCAGAAGGGGAGCTGAAGCACGGAGGTGACAAGGACACCCAAGCTAGGGGAGCACCTGTGTCCCAGCAGCTGCCTGGCCGAGCCTCCATGGTCTGCAGCTATGAGGCCGAGCTGAGGAGAGCCGTGATGTCTTCCAGCTGTGTGGGGCCAAGGTGCCGAGGAGCCTTGCACGTCTTCAGGGCTCCCCTCTCCACCTGTGCTTCTCATGTGCGCATCTGAGCACCAGGACTTCTGGGCCTGGGCTGCAGCTAGCTGGACTCCAGCGAGACTAACCCACTAATTCTAGTGTGGCCCGGGTGCATAGTTGCCCACAGCTCCCAGAGCAGACTAAGTGGCCGTGGCTCTCCTTGGTCACCCCCATCCATCCTTGTCTCTTGTTTGCCTGATTCTGGGTGAGGTTGAGACGGAACAGAGAGGAGACCCTTGGGAGCAGACAACGTTCTGTGGGGGAGCTGTGTGGGTCAATACGGGGCAGGGGAGGTCAGGACAGAGGAGTTCAGGAGCTTCCTGTCCTGGGGCTGGGCAGCTTGGGGGAGGTGAGCCTTTTCTGGTAGGCAACCAAATGCACCTGTTCCTTTCCCACATAAGACTTTGTGGGGCTGGTACATGGTGTCAGGTCGGGGAGGTGACAGGCAACTCCTGCCTGAGCCACCTGGGTGAGGACCGTGGTAGATGTCGTCACCTTTCTGGAAACTGCACATCTTTGGCTCCCAGGGATTCCCCCCAGAACTTCTGGAGGAGTAGGGTGCTCTAGAACCTGGTTGTAAAGGAGAGCATATGAAGGGCACTCACTTTGGGGCCCCAGAGTCCCCTCTGTGACTTCAATATAAGGAGCTGACTACCTCTGGCCTCTGAGAGTAGCCCAAGCAATCACCAGACTGGACCTGGGTCCTTAGCATGGCTACGGGCTTCTGGGTGACCCTGTATAGATGTGGGATCCCGGGGGCATCCATCCATTACAGGTGGCTCTTCTGGGAATGGCTGCCCTTCTCTCTGTGGCAGGGGTTGGGGGTGCACGTCTGAGCTTCCCACACGGTTTGGGTGGCCAGGTGGTCAAGTTCAGTCCAGCTGTCAGTGGGCTTGAGTCCTGTGTAGCCAGTTACCTGGCCTCTTACTCTGCTTGACCACATTCTGGACAAGCTGCCCACGGTAGCTTGTCCTCTGCAGTCTCCTCAGCTAGGGTACTGGCTTGCTCAGTGGCTCAAGTGCCACGTCCACCTGTCTTTTGCAGTATCAGAAGTGGGCAGGGTTACCTTGGTCCTCAGGACAGTGGAAGAGGCCTTACTGCCAGATCCGGGTGTGAGGGAGGATTAGCTGGGCTTCTGCCAGCCTAGTATGCAGAGGATTATGGCCTGGGGCCACCAGAAGGGTCAGGGAGTCTGGGGTGCAGTGCTCCGAGTCCTCCACCGGGGGCGCTGGTGCTTCTGGATCTGTTCCCCTCCTGAAGCCGTCTGGGCACCTAACTCCTGGCTGATGGTGGAAGACTGGTGGATGGCTAAAAGCGGAGAGGCAGAGAGGGCAGAGTAGCCAGTTCTGGAGAGATTTGGGGAGCATGAGTGGCCCTAGACTGGGATAGGCCCAGACAAGGGAAGAGCAGGTGTGTCCAAAGGTAGGGTACCTAGAGAGAACAGGACATCTGGAAATTCTGCCAATCAATGATGTGTGTGTGTGTGTGCGTGTGCATGTGCGTGTGTGTGCGTGTGCGTGTGCGTGTGCGTGTGTGTGTGTGTGTGTGTGTGTGTGTACACCAAATGGGAAGTGCAATGCATGGTCACTGGAGGCCTAGGGAGGGCTGTTGGAATGTGGACAGCATAAATATCATCCAGGGTGAAGCATTAAGAATGTCTGTCCCATCTTGCCCAGTCTTAGCAGCCCCCACAGTTTTCCTGATACCTGGATTTAAACACACACACACACACACACACAAACAAACAAACACCCAGCTTTTGTCCACTACTCACTGGGGATCCCGGGCTTTACCTACACAGGTGACCATGTCGTCAGGTCAGGACCTCCTGTGACCTGTCTCCCTGGGGTGTGCCAGGGCTGTGCTACGTCCTGTCCTGGCGGTAAATGGTTCCTCATGCTAATTTGTGGCAGAGAGGGCAGGCTGCTTGCCCACCTCCAGCCAGCAAGGCCTCTGGCCAAGGCTCCTAATTGGGTCCTGGGTTTGGCTGTGAGTTGATTATATTGGATCTGGCCCAGTGGGTCCTGATTCCTTGTGGCTGAGCTTCCTGTTGTCCAGGACACATGGACAGGCAGGCCAGGGTCAAGAGGGTGGACTGGGCAGGAGCACCCAATCTACTTTGTGAAGCGGGGTGATGTGGCTGTTGGATGTGGAGCCCCCCGCACCCAGCAAGGACTCCCAGTATGTGATGTCCCTTGCCAGACACAGAAGCCTGGTTAGGGAGGAAGTTGGGCAGTGAAGCCAAGATGAAACCCCACCCCCTTTCTTACCATCTCTCCTGGTTCTGGTTGCCCCAGTAAACCATGCAAAGTTGAATACAGTGATGAGCACGTCTTAGATGCTCAATGGCCCCATAGGCTGGTGTGAGTGGTGGCCAGTGTCCTGGCAGGTCCTCTCTGAGTCCTGGGCCCCCTTCCCTGTCAGGAGACAGTCATGAGGGATCTGGATGCCCTGATATATCCAGCCTTGGGTGCAGAGTACCGTGATAATGTACCCTGGGTAATGGGATATCTCCACAGCTTTGGTTCTGGTGGGCACGGGGAGAGGGCAGCTGGGGGTAGGGAAGGGCTGGAATTTGGAGTGGAATCTGCACAAGGCTCAGAGAACCTACATTCTCCTTCCTATACTGGAGGTCAAAGTAGAAAGGTCTGTCCCAGTCAGGCGTGGTGGCACTCACCTTTAATCCCAGCACTCAGGAGGCAGAGGCAGGCAGATTTCTGAGTTCGAGGCCAGCCTGGTCTACAGAGTGAGTTCCAGGACAGCCAGGGCTATACAGAGAAACCCTGTCTCATAAAACCAAAAAAAAAAAAAAAGTCTGTCCCATCTTGCATCTTGCCCAGCCTTAGCTGGCCCTGCGCTGGCTTATCTCTGGCCTCTAGCCAAAGGGGACTGGGCTCTTGGCCCTGGGCTTTGGGACAGCATGCGGCTGCTTTTTGTCCCACCCGTGGACCAGCTCACTACCACATGGTGGGGATCAAGTTGGAGGTCCTTATACATATGAGGATTTTAAGCAGGAGGAAGTAAGAGCTTGAAACAGAGACACAGATACCAGCTCTGGAGGGGTGGGGTTAGGAAGACAGCCCCATGTAGGACCACACCTATGGACAGACAGACTCTCCGGGGGGGGGGGGCAGTGTCCTCGCAAAGGCCCTCACTCCTGGTCTTGTAAACACTGTCTTATGTCCTAGGAGGGTCCCATGCCTGACCTGTTACCTTGCCTCGGCCTCAAACATGAGTCTGGTGGCTCATGGAGCAGCCTGCTCTGAGCTGGCAGCTGGGCACTCCCCTGGCCTAAATCCTTTGTCCAGCTGGGCTGAATCCAGCAGGATTACTGCGCGGATTGGCAGGGCGAGGCTTGGCAGCTCCCCCCACCCCTGGCATTCATCTTCTTCAAATAGGCCTGGGGGTTCTAGAGGATGGGCGGACTGGCTTGGGGACCATCCAGGGCCGCAAGCAGTGGTTGTGTCCATGACAGTGGGACCTGGGAACGGCCCCTGGGGGGCTTCAGTGGGCTCCAAGGAGGGAGACGAAGAGGTAGAGGAGAGAAGGGGATCCCTGAGGAGCCCCTGTGCCAGCTGACACCTCAGCTTGGCCTGCCGCTGAGGGTCCCTTTTGGCTTTGGGGACTACCACTTGGATATGCCTGGTCCCCGGCCGTCTGCTGCCAGCCGGACCACAGGAGCCGTGGCTTGCCTGGCAGAGGTGCTCCTCTGGGTTGGAGGGAGCGTGGTAGTGTCACCACGATGGCAGCTCAGCCTTGTAGGTAAGAAAGGGCGAAAACCAAGTCCCTCCTAGGAACTGGCCAAGCCCTATGGGGTCACGGGATGCATAGCTTCCTATGGAAGTTAGGGCTGCCTCTGGGGTTGCAAAGAGCCCAGGGTCCCTCCTTCTCCACACCAACATCCCAATTCCTTTGCATCTTCCTCTGGGATCTCCAGGCCCAGAAACATTGCCTCTTTGCCCTCAGCTGGAGATCCTGTCCGCCTCCTTAGCAGAGCTTGGAGGGTGAACTCCAAGTGGGAAGGAGGCAAGGCAGAGCTGGAGCCAGAAGCCCTGGTTGTATGTGCTGGGAGGGTGGGGGGCGGCTCATGTGGCTTCAGAGCTCTCTCTGAGGTGGGTCCTTGGAATTTTGTGGGGCAATGATACCTTCAGCGTCGTAGTTATGGAGGCATGCAGGTGTAGACGACACCATGCAGGTGTAGACACCATGGTCTCTAGGCCCTGTACTGTGAAGCACTGGACAGAAGGAAAGGGTTGTTGGGTGGTCGGTAGAAGGGTTCCGTGTGGGGAGTGGCGGAGGCCCCGTCAGGGATGCTTGATTCACTTGCTACTCCTTGCTCCTGCGGCAGAAGGTGCACATTCAGTGGCCTAACTCTAGAACCACATCAGGGTTCTAGAGTAGTCTGTCCCCAAACGCTACCTCAAATGCACCAAGCAGCCACACCTGTGTCCCCACTGGCTGTGTCCCCTAGAGACACACTTGTGTCCCCACTGGCTGTGTGCCCTACCTGCCTTGAGTTTCCACCCCATGCCTACAGTTCCCCTCTGCTTATGGCCAGTAAGAACTCCCTCCAGAAAGCCATCTGACCTGGCACTACCCATGGTTTTCTGCACCTCCCGTCTGCGGATGCTGCATTGTTGGCACTCAGGAGATTTGTCACCCTGGCTCCTGGGTTTCCTATGCATAGATAGGCTTGTGTCTGGCCTGGAGTCCTTTCCCTGGGACAGGAGGCCTAGTTGACAAAGGAGACAGCGGGTGGCTCAAGGGGAGAAGATGGGTTATGGACTTGAATCCAGCACCTCAGCCTTCCAGCTCTGTGCCTTCCTACAGGGCTTCTTGCTGACTTGGCTGCTCATGAGACAGGTGATGTTCCTGGTGATGCCACAAGGAGGGTCAGTAGGCTGCCAGGAGTGGCCCATGGCACAGGCTAGCTGCCAGGTTTAGTGCATGGTGCCTAGGTCCACCTTGTGCCCAGTTGGGGAGCTCCCTGTGCAGTGGATTTGGTGACCAGTCTGGGCTTCGGTCTTAGTCTCTGACTACTTGACAGTCTGAGCAAAGGCCATTTAGGATCTCAGTGGTTTCTTGGACCGGCCCAGGTGTCGGGGGACAGGCCAGTGCCAAATGTCTTCCCTGGTGCTTCAACCCACCTCCAGTGGGCCTGGGTCCAGCAGAGAAGGGGTGGTAACCTTTCTGTCGCGTGTTTGGGCAGGACCACACAGGCCCTTTGGAGGTGAAATTACCAGGGCTCTCACAACTTCTGTCTGTCTGTCTCTCTCTGTTGTGTGTCCACCTGTGTCTAGTGGAGCGATGCATGAGTGCCATGCAAGAGGGGACCCAGATGGTGAAGCTCCGTGGAAGCTCCAAGGGATTGGTCCGCTTCTACTACCTGGATGAGCACCGCTCCTGCCTCCGATGGCGTCCCTCTCGCAAGAATGAGAAAGCCAAGAGTAAGTCAGCAACCCAGGGAAGGGGATGGGTAGGCCTGAACCTGGGGACACAGGACAGGGGATGGGTAGGCCCGAACCTGGGAGCACAGGACAGGGGATGGGTAGGCCCGAACCTGGGGACACAGGACAGGGGATGGGTAGGCCCGAACCTGGGGAGCACAGGACAGGAGATGGGTAGGCCCGAACCTGGGGACACAGGACAGGGGATGGGTAGGCCCGAACCTGGAAGCACAGGACAGGGAGGCCTCCAGAGTAGACAGTGATAAGACAGGGTTAAGACCCTGCTGAGAGGCTGTTCTGGTCATCCCTAGACTTTGGTGGTCTGGGGTTTCTGCAGTGGGCTCTGGAACAAGGTCAGACGGCCCTTGCCCATCTGGGCAAGGTTCTGGGACTCCATGGAGACTGGATGTCTTAGTGCATCGCCCCATATCAAATGCAGAGGGCAGAGAGGGACGAAGGGCTATCAGACCAGCCAAGGGGGACGAGTCTGTCCTGAAACCACAGAAGCCTACACAGTCAGGAGCACTGAAGGCAGGCTGGGAGCCCAAGGCCGTGTGGGCCAGAGCACTTGATGTGGTTTGCAGGAGTCACTTAGGGTTGCGCAGCTCTCATGGAGCAGAGAGTCAGAGTTGGAGAGGATGAGTTAGGGCCCCCTCTTGGAGAGAAACACCAGAGTCTTACATGCTGTGAGAAGAGAAGTTCTAAGGTCCCTCTGGCTTTGCTAACAGCAGGACCAGGTGTGCCAGGGCAGGCTTCAGCCCAGCAGTTACCAGGGTACCACCACGGAGTCCCAGGAGACACTTGCTCTGATAGGACCCTGGAGGGCCCATGTGAGAAAGAGCCCCGAGGTGAAGTCATCCTGGAGCAGGTGGCTTCTGCTGGCTCCGGGAGCCAGCATAGACTGGCTCTGCCTTGGGCCTGAGGGAGTTGCCTCAAGGCTACACAGGCAGAGCCTGGTGCCTAGCCAGGAGCTGATCTTCCAGGGGAAACCTTGGCAAGGAGCTGGCAAAACAGTCTATTTCCTGGTAGCTGAGCACTGATGAGCCAGGGAGCCCCCCCCACCCCGAACCCTCCCCAAAGTAACTGGAAGAATGAACTGAGGAACAGGAATGTTTTCAGCTTTCCATCTTGACCACCCCTGGGGGCCCAGTGGGTACTTGGCACTCAGTGCAGAGAGGGGTAGGTGAAAAGCTGATCCCTGGACCAAGCTGGAGCTCAGCTCTTTGACTGCCACACTCATTCCAGGGAGCTTGAGAAAGGCAAAAGACAGAACAGGGGACATCTGGTGCCCAAAGGAGGCACTGGCCACCTGTGGGGTGCATCTCTGTGAGGGGCTCCTACCGAGACATCGGGACAGAGTCTAAAGGCAGCAAGTGACTCATCCTCTCAGAGATGGATCTGAGCAGAGGGTCCCCTGAGCTGGTATGAGGAAGAGACTTCATCAGGGCATGCTGGCACACCTGCCACACCCAGCACACCTGCCAGCTGAGCTGCAGCTGCCGGCTACATACACCTGGCTTCTCGCCTGTAGTGCTGGACTGGTTACTGAAGCAGCCGCAGGATCTAGCCGTACCCCGTGCAGGTGCTTTTCGGAATGGAGAGATGAGCTGGTTAGAGTTTGACAGGTGGAGTGGGTCGCTCTCGACGTCTCAATGTGCACCAAAAGAAGCCCAGTCCTGGGACAGCCGGGTGCCTGGACTGCCAATGGGGACGAGTACCTCTCTCTTATTTTCCTTGGTGTGCATGCGTGTGTGCACACGTGTGTATTTTCTCCCTAAAGGAAGAAGGCCTATAGTCAGCAGAGCAGGATGAGGGGGGTTAGCCAAGCATACTGGAGGGCAGAGGGGCATTGGGGGGCCCTCTGAGCATGGGCTCAGTGAGGAGGTGTTAAATTGGGGTGTCAGCTATTGAGAGCAAGGCTGTAATCTGCTTAACTCAGGGTGCTCTGGGCCTAAAGAGTCAGGGGACACTTGGGTCACTGGTGACCCGGAATCCTCCGACTTGCCTGCAGTATCCATCGACTCCATCCAGGAGGTGAGTGAGGGCCGGCAGTCTGAAATCTTCCAGCGCTATCCGGACAGCAGCTTCGACCCCAACTGCTGCTTCAGCATCTACCACGGCAGCCACCGAGAGTCGCTGGACTTGGTCTCACCCAGCGGTGAAGAGGCACGTACCTGGGTCACCGGCCTTCGCTACCTCATGGCTGGCATCAGCGATGAAGACAGCCTAGCCCGTCGCCAGCGAACCAGGGACCAATATCCTTGGGATCCAGGGGTGGGGACAGACCCCCTACACTATCCACCTGGGTAGGGTCTCCCAGGGAAGATAAGAAGGGGTGCTTGGGCTGGGGACGCTTACTCCTTGCCTCCTAGGCTGGAGGGAGGTGTAAGCCAGGTCAGGCCCATGGACTGTGTTGGCCCCTAACTCAGCCCCAAAGTGGCTGAAGCAGACGTTCGATGAGGCTGACAAGAACGGGGATGGCAGCCTGAGCATCAGTGAAGTTCTGCAGCTGCTACATAAACTCAACGTGAACCTGCCCCGGCAGAGGGTGAAACAGATGTTCAGGGTGAGTGCTGTGCTGAGCGTGGCGGCTTGAGTCCCCCATGGGAACACCTTTTGGGGATACAGATGGGAAGCTGGGAGTGGCCATCCAGGCCTGAGCTGTGGGAAGTCACCACGGGGTCATGGTCACCTCACAGGGTAGGTAGCCAGGGACTCAGCTGTGCCGGGTGCTGCTCTGCTGATTGTTGGGCGGGGCACTGAGCAATGTGCATAGGCCGTACCTAGGTAGACCGGGCATGTCGAGTAGGCACTCAGATGCATCCAGTCACTCGTTGGTCTCCAATAATCCCCAGCCTTAAAGACACATACGGTCCATCAAAGAGCTGGACCGGCATGCAGCGGCTCTCATTAGCCACTCCACTTTGCCGTGACCCCCCCAAACACACCCTGCTGTTAGGAGTTATGAAAATGCATCCTTTATTGTCTGTAATTACTTCTGTCTTTTGGGAACCTCCATGGGAGAGAAACTCTTACATTAGCAGGTCCCAGTTTGGGGCAGGGATGGGCTGAGCCAGCAAACCCAGATCTTTGACCTCATTTCCTCTCTGTAGCCTAGAAAGGGGTTTCTGTGAGCATGGTGCCTTGCTTGTCCCTAACACTTGCACGTGTGTCCACACATGCACACACACACTCATGGCCTGACAGCTTTACTGTGTCTGTCTCCCCTCCCACATGCACACAGAGGCACAAACAGGCACACACACACAACATACACACAAAAACACACACACACATACACACATATATATGCTCATGACCTGACAGCTTTGCTATGTCTGCCTCCCCATGCATGCACACGGACACACACACACACACACACACACACACACACACAAACACACACAAACATGTACACACACATGTTCATGGTCTGACAGCTTTACTGTGTCTGTCCCCCCTCCCATATGCACACAGAGGCACAAACTGGCATACACACACACACACACACACACACACGCACATACACACATATATATGCTCATGGCCTGACAGCTTTGCTATGTCTGCCTCCCCATACATGCACATACACACACACATATATGCACACACACTCATGGCCTGACAGCTTTACTGTGTCTGCCCCCCATATGCACACAGAGGCACACAGAAGCACACACACACACACACACACACACACACGTACACATATGCTTATGGTCTGAAAGCTTTGCTATGTCTGCCTCCCCATGCATGCACACACACAAACACATACAAACAAACATGTATATACATGTTCATGGCCTGACAGCTCTGCTGTGTCTGTCCTCCCCACATGTACACACATGCATATACATGCATACATACACACACACACACACACTCATGGCCTGACAGCTCTCCAGTGTCTGATACACACATAAACACACACACATACACACACACCCAGGCACGCCTGCACACACACACACACACACACACACACACACACTACCTGACAGTTCTGCTGTGTCTGCTCTCCCCACGCCCACACATCCACACATCCACACACACTCATGGCCTGACAGCTCTCCAGTGTCTGACACACACATACACACACACACACACACACAGAGGCACGCATGCACACACACACACAGGCATGCATGCACACACACACACACACACACACACACACACTACCTGACAGTTCTGCTGTGTCTGCTCTCCCCATGCCCACACGTACACACATCCACACACACTCATGGCCTGACAGCTCTCCAGTGTCTGACACACACACACCCAGGCACACATGCACACACACACACACACACACACACACTGCCTGACAGCTCTGCTGTGTCTGCTCTCCCTACTCCCACTCGTACACACATCCACACACACTCATGGCCTGACAGCTCTCCAGTGTCTGACACACACATACACACACACTCACACTCAGGCATGCATGCACACATACACACAGGCACGCATACACACATACACACACACACACACACACACATGCACACTCACATTGCCTGACAGCTCTGCTGTGTCTGCTCTCACCACGCCCACACGTACACAACCACACACACTCATGGTCTGACAGCTCTGTTGAGTTTGCTCCCACCCCCCCCCCACAGCCACACATCCACACACACTCATGGTCTGACAGCTCCGCTGAGTCTGACCCTCAGAGGTTCTTGCGTGTGCATTCATGCTAGACAGGCAGTTACGCTCAGGTGGAACAATGACAGGTACTAGCTGGGTCTCTGTGTGAGTGACAGCAGCAGACAGGACACTCCCAGACTGCCCACTGAAGACCATGGGAGTGTTCATTGCCCTTTTGATGGCTCCTGTTGGGTCAAAAGTTGAGCAGCAGGGCCTAGCAGGTGGCTTGCGTCGGATCCATCCCCTACTGCCTACACTGGGCCTTAACCCTTAGCCCTTCCAGGACAGCTCTGGGCTCAGCATGCTTTGCTCAGGCTGGGGATGCACTAAGGGCTGGGCAGCAGGCAAAATGGGACTCAGGGTTTGGAGCAGCCTGAGAGGAAAGAGGAGGAAAACACCCGTGGCATTGGGATCGAAGGGAGGGTTTAAGCTCTAGCCCTTGATAGGTCTCAGAATTTGTGTTTTCTGAGAACTGAGTACTGAGTCCCTCTGGGTGGTCCCAGGCCCAGCTCCTTCAGATCGTCTTAGGAAGCCCTGGGGAGAGAGGAAAGACCATCATAGGTGAGAGGCTGGCAAGTAGTACGTGTAGATGGGCTGGAGTTACAGGTTGGTATGGAAAGGAAGTTGTGGGGTTATGTCCCGGAAACATGGGCCTTGCCCCTTAGCTCAGTTCAGTGGTCTTTACAGAATATCCAGACTTCCATAGGCACTTGGAGCCCCAGGATGGAAATGTGGCCTTCTGTAAGGCTTGGGCCACTCTGACCATCAGTACCAGGGTGGTCTGGAACTGAGTAATTAGAGCAGAGGCCTGTGTAGCAGATGCAGTGGCTTTAACATAATTTCATTACGTCTAAGATAAGGTTGGAATATGGGGCTGGTTAGCACACTGGTCCTCAGGTTCAGTGACCCAAGGGCACCCTTGGGCTAACCAGAGCTTAGCTCGGCAGGGGGCTTGGGGGCAGCTGCTTTCAGTTGTTGCATTTCCCTTGCTGCCTGGGCTCCACTTGGGTTAAACAGTCAGATTCCCATTCTGGCTCCCTTCCTGTCTTCCCTAGGGACCCTGTTCAGTCCACGGATGGCCAGGGAGAAAGAAGCCAGTGGGTTAATATGAGTGCCCAATTGCAGAGCCTCCGTGAGGCCCTACAACTTTGATGTGACAGATTTGGTAACACCCCTTTGCCATGCTACAGAAGGACATATCTAGAACTTCTATAGAGGCCTGAGGAGTCAGCCAGTGTCTGTGGCAGCTGCCAACTGGCACCTGTGTGTCCAGGGATAGAAAGCCGGCCTTTGCCCTTGGTCAGTAGAGGATGAGAGCTCAGTCCTGTATCATAGTGAGAAACCTGGAGTTTTGGATTCTTTTTAAAGCACAGAAATCAGATAAGAATATGTTTTTGTTTTAATCCCAGGTGTGGGATAAGGGGCTGATTCCCAGCTGCTGTGATTTGCCTCAGGCTCTAGCAGGGATGTGATTTTGCCAGCTCTAGATAGTTTCTGCAATTGTGTGACGTTTAGAATTCTGGGGACTTTTCAGAGGATATGAAACTGCATGATTGGTTGCTGCTGGTCGCAGTTTGTTAAGTAGTCATACGCAAAGAAGAAATTAGCTGTCATGAGGGCAAAGATCTAACTAAAGTCAAATGCCTCTAATCAGCAGAAAGTAGTCTAATGATAACATTGCCCCATTTCCAACCCCTGACTTTATTCGGGGATCTCTTTCTTTTTCTCTTTATCCTTCTTCCTCCTCTATCGAATGTTAGGGGATTGAAAAAATGGAAAAAAAAAAAAACCCACAAAGTAGCCAAAGGCAGCTGCTACACTGTGTAAGCTGTGGCCTTGGTCTCTTTGGTCCCTATGGTGATCCTGAGCTATCTGGGCCATCCCAATCCTGCATCCAAATACTGAGTACTGTCACTCAACAGCGAGGATCTGTCCCTTTGGGATAAACCCTTTACAGTGAATACCAATTCAGGGCTGTTACCTCCAAGCAAATGTGGGCTCACCTACCTCACCTAGCAGGTCCTTACAGAACTAAAGCCCAGTCTTTAGAGCTCATAGAACTGAAGCAACCCCTCCCGCAGAGTCCTTCCCGAGCCACTCCCGAGACTCTTGGGACTACTATGAAGCCCCCGGCACCCTTATTTTTACAGTCTTCCCCTGGCCTGGGCCTGGGGTGTGCACTGCATCCTGGGTAATGCTCCCTGGGTAATCTACCTGTGGTAGATGCTCCTTACGTCTGTAAAGGTTGGGAAGACATCGTGGCTTCCTTGGACATCCCGTGGAATGGTTTCTGGGGGTATCTTACGAGTCCTTTTCTCTGCAAAACGAAGATAGCGAGCAAAACCACTTCTCTGGGTACCTGAGCCAGGACACTGCCGGGCCCTTTGGGGCCCCAAGGGCCTCTTGTCAGAGGGCGGGTGGCCAACTGTAGCTGCAGATGTAGGCACAGAGCCCAAGGTAGAAGGAGCTCCGGTGGAAGACTTCGCCTCAGGAGGCAGGGTGTTGGTGACTACAGTGTAGGTGACCACGGGGTTTGGTTACCGGTTGGCCTTACAAGGCATGGCGTAAGGGAGGGGTGGCTCCCATCTGTGCTTTCAAGGGCCACAGTGCTGTTCTGGTGGGAGAAGAGAGAGGGGCCGTTGGAGGGGTGCTGTGGGTAGTGGCAGAGGAAGGGAAGCTGGGCTTGAGACTGGGAGTAGTAAGGTTGCAGCATGGATGGTGACCCGAGGTTGGGTGTCACAGGAGGCAGACACAGATGACCATCAGGGGACATTAGGCTTTGAGGAATTCTGCGCCTTCTACAAGATGATGTCCACCCGCCGAGACCTCTACCTGCTCATGCTGACCTACAGCAACCATAAGGACCACTTGGATGCCTCCGACCTACAGCGCTTTCTGGAGGTGGAGCAGAAGGTGAGGCCCTGCCAGAAGCTGTGTGGCTGGTGGGTGCGGCCTCAACTTCAGCCACCATGTGTTCTGAGCTTCCTAGCAGAGTAGAGTTGGGCCCTTGACACTGCCAGGTAAGTGAGGAAGCTTACAGGTTCTTCACAGACAGAGGAGGCCTCTGGTCAGTGAGTCCCCCACCCAAAGCCTCCAGGGGGTCACCCTTCCCCTTGGCAAAATTTTCATACTGAGCATTTCATGGGCTGGGGTTACATTGCCCGATCTCTGGGAACCACTCTTCTGGATGTTGCGCAGCAACGTGTCCTGCCTGACTCCATATGTGGTCTTTCTGCAACTACCAGTCCATTCGGCAAACACTTAAAATACCCCTAGAACTCTTTACCTTGGCCCTAGGAACTCAGTCCACCATAAAGGAATCAACATCAAGACCGTGTTCTTAGGCACTGCCCTGCTGCCTACCCCACTCATGTGTAGAGTCCCAGAGACACCACCCCCTTACCTTAGAACAGGCCTGGGCATGGACAAGGTACTGCCCACTCTGATGACAGGGAGATGGGAGGCCCAGCCCTCTGGAGAGAACACTCCCATAGACAATAGGGCAGCATGCGGCTCCCCCTGCCCCGGGGCACTTTGAGGAACAGCCTCTTGGACTTATCTGCCAGGGTCTTCCTGGATCTTTTCCCAGGAGAAGGGCATGCTTTGGGGATTAGTTACTGTCTGGGACCTGCTCACAGCCCTCAGTTTTCCCAGGTACATGTTCAGAGTCCCCCTTATAATGGTGGACCATGTCTCACCACGGCAGGGAGGGACTAGGTAGCTGAATGGTGGACCATGTCTCACTACAGCAGGGAGGGACTAGGTAGCTGAATGGTGGACCATGTCTCACCACAGCAGGGAGGGGACTAGGTAGCTGAATGGTGGACCATGTCTCACCACAGCAGGGAGGGGACTAGGTAGCTGAATGGCGGACCATGTCTCACCACGGCAGGGAGGGGACTAGGTAGCTGAATGGTGGACCATGTCTCACCACGGCAGGGAGGGACTAGGTAGCTGAATGGTGGACCATGTCTCACCACAGCAGGGAGGGACTAGGTAGCTGAATGGCAGCTGTGGGCTTGGGATTAGAGGTTCGAGTCCTGGCCCTGCCCAGGGTTACCTCCACATCACCATGGCCTACAGTGTTATTGCTAGACCCTGCTTCACTCCACAAGGCTGGCCCAAATCCAACATCTTGGCTTCTTTTCTGTTGCTGTGATAAAATAGACCGGCAAAAGCAACTTAAGGGAGATAGAGTTTATTTGGCCCACAATTCCAAGTTATAGTGCACTGTGACCAGGAAGTCAGAGTCAGGAGCCTGAGGAAACTGGGTCTCCTGTAAGGAATGCATATGTGCCGTGCTTAGCTGGGATTCTCCATCGTATGGTCCAGGATCCCCTTCCCAAGGGAACAGACCTCCCTTAGTTAGAGTTTTGTTGCTGTGAACAGATACCATGACCAAGGCAACTCTTATAAGGACAATATTTAATTGGGGCTACCTTACAGGTTCAGAGGTTCAGTCCATTATCATCAAGGTGGGAACATGGCAGCATCCAGGCAGGCATAGTGCAAACAGAGCTGAAAGTTGTACATCTTCATCTGAAGGCTGCTAGTGGAAGACTGACTTCCAGGCAGCTAGGATGAGGGTCTTAAAGCCCACGCCCACAATCACACACCTATTCCAATGAGGCCACACCTCCAAATAGAGCCACTCCCTGGGGCCAAGCATATTCAAACCATGACAAGACCCATCCACAAGATGGGTCTTCCTCCCGGATTAACATAAGACAGGCCCCAACTCTTGTCCCCAAAGGCC
Source organism: Mus pahari (assembly GCF_900095145.1). NCBI lineage: Eukaryota > Metazoa > Chordata > Mammalia > Rodentia > Muridae > Mus > Mus pahari. The sequence goes on along the minus strand of NC_034595.1, from coordinate 105,883,992 downwards.
AGCCTGATCTAGACAAGAAGTCTCACGGTAGTCTATGCTATGAATAAGCTAGCCTGGGCTCGTACCTCTGCTTTGGCATAGATGAACGGTGTGACCCTGGAGAGCTGTCAGAACATCATCGAGCAGTTTGAGCCTTGCCTGGAAAATAAGAGCAAGGGGGTGCTGGGGATTGACGGTGAGTGGGTGCTTCCCTCAGTTCTGCTGTCCCGGGGGATGATGGGAAACTGCTGAGGCAGCTGCATGCCTGCACAGAGGACTCCACCTGTGGGGCAGGTAGTCATGAGCTGAGCCCAGTGACAGAGATACACTCCTGTGTACACTGCAGGCTTTACCAACTACACCCGGAGCCCTGCCGGTGACATCTTCAACCCTGAGCACCACCGAGTGCACCAAGACATGACGCAGCCGCTGAGTCACTACTTCATCACCTCCTCCCACAACACCTACCTCGTGGGTGACCAGCTCATGTCCCAGTCTCGGGTGGACATGTATGCCTGGGTCCTGCAGGCCGGCTGCCGCTGTGTGGAGGGTATGCACATCTGGTCTCTGCCCTCTATCACCGAGGAGCAGAGTGTCCGCTGTAGATGGCACCTCCTTCAGGAAATGGGCTTGGACTAATGCCACGGGGGAGTCGGCGGGAGAGTGGGGGCTCTGGCAGGGTTCCTTTTGTTCACCACTGAGAGAACAGACCACCCCCCAATGCTTGGAGCCCAGGGACTAAGCCTCCCCAGGTTCACACAGCCGAGCGTTCGGGGCTAACTAGGATCTATTTGCCTACAGTGGACTGCTGGGACGGGCCCGATGGAGAACCCATCGTCCACCACGGCTACACCCTGACCTCCAAGATCCTTTTCAAAGACGTCATCGAAACCATCAACAAACACGCCTTCATCAAGAACGAGTGAGTGACCCGGCTCCTGTGGGGGGGGGGGGATGGTAGGCGGGGGCGGCTCCAGAGGCAGACAGGGGAAATGCATGCAGGGTCTGGATCTCTCCTCTTCTCCCCTTATGTTTCCCAGTGGGCAGTGACTATGTTATACAACTGGTGGGTTTTGTTTAGAGGTTGTTCTTTGAGGAGAGTAGCAGGGGAGGGAATCCAGCCATGGGGGGTGGGAGGAAAGGTTACAGTATAGTAAGAATGGATGGTAGGGTGGTCATGTGGCTATAACCTGCCCACATACACACTGTGGCAATCTCTCATCTCAATCACCCATGGAAGTGACAACTCTATCACTAATTACCCCCAGGAAGCTACTCTGTGTCCAGACGCAATTCGCTGTCATTCAGCTGTGGCTGTGGACACTGTTGAAAAAAAAAAAATCCAATTTGGTTTCTGGAAATAGAAGACATTAACTTGGCTAAACAAGACTCTGAAGCAGAAAAGGAAGTGGTGAAATGGAAAGACAGATGGATCTAGGGAACAGACGTGGTTTCAGAGGGTGTAGCAGGAGGGCTCTTGGGGGTGCCCCTGAGGAGGTGTTGGAGTCCAGGGGCAGCTGGGATATACAGATGTCCTGTAGCCGACAGGGGGCTGCTTCTGTGAACCAGCATCATCTTTCCAGGTACAGTGTTCCCTGTAAGGACCTGTCTTCTTTCTGGTAAATGGGGAGAAAAATACTTTTGCCCTGGTATCTGTTTGTCCTTTCCGCATCACATGACTGCCCATTTCTTGTTCTGGACACTTAGGTTTTCTAGATAGATCACAATTGGCTTTTGGTAAGAATCAAAATGAAATGTGTATTACATACAGTTAAAAATAAACAAGGCACCGGTGTTGTAAAGGCACTGCCCATGCTCTTCACTCAGCACGGAGCAGGCAGAGGCTTCTGCTTGATGGTTCACGCCAGGCTTAGGTCAGGATCCCAGGGTCGTCCATTGTGTAGATCAAAGAGATTATATTTCTTACAGCTTATCCACTATTCCATAGTGTTTCATAATGCCATCTTCAAACCATGACTTTTTACTTTCCCAGATTTTGTAATTGCCTTTTTTTCCCCCTCATGCTTTCTTTACTTGTCCCTAAAATTTCTCAGCTTCTCTCCCACCCATTTTATTTAATTTTCAGAGTTATTGGTGGGTCACCTCTTAGAGCAGACGGAATGGCACAGGTGGCCTGATATAGGTGTGAGGCTAGTCAGTCTCTGGGGTCATGGCCTTCTCCCATTCCTCTTGGGACCACAGGTACCCAGTGATCCTGTCCATTGAGAACCACTGTAGTGTTGTTCAGCAGAAGAAGATGGCCCAGTATCTGACTGACATACTTGGGGACAAGCTGGACCTCTCCTCAGTGAGCAGCGAAGATGCCACCATGCTTCCTTCTCCACAGATGCTTAAGGGCAAGATCCTGGTGAAGGTGAGGTTTCTAGGACCAGCATCGTGATGGCTCTGGCCTGGGGCCAAGCTGGAGAATTACTATATCTACGGACAGACTGGGAGGAGGGAGGTACTCACTCTCAGGATGGCTGTGTCACCTTGAGCCACTTCACTTGTATGCTGCTGCTATAGCACCAACTGGTTGCACGGTTACAATCCACGTGTGGCCTGGAGTTCCAAGAAGGAACTTTACAAAGGCCTCCTCCCTATGGCGGCTCCTCCCGGTGGGTACCAGCCGCTGGATTCCCGGTCGCCCCTCGGGGCTTCTCCTGTTATCTACCTCTTCCCCCAGGGTAAGAAGCTCCCTGCCAATATCAGTGAGGATGCGGAAGAAGGCGAAGTATCTGATGAGGACAGTGCTGATGAGATGGAGGATGACTGCAAGCTCCTCAATGGGGATGTGAGTGGGAGCCCAGGCTCTGCTCGAGGCCCTGAGGCTCGTAGGGAACCTGGAGTTGGCCCCAAACCCCCAGACCGATTCTCAGCACAAAGGAAATTTATTCGCCCCAGAGGGAGAGAGGGCAGGGAATCAGAGACGAGGACAGGGGATGGAGGATGAGGGAGAAGGAGAAGGCAACAAGGGAGGGGCAAGGGGTATTTGTCCCGGGGGACAAAGGACTGCCTCTGGATAGAGAGGAGACAGATGTGGCCCATAGGCAAATGGTCGTTTATAAGTGCAAAAAAATAAAAAATATGAGAAACCCTGTGTTAGGATGAGATGTTTGGTTTTAATTAGGCCTGTTAATTAGGTAAGTCAAAGGGGGCTTTTGATTGCTGGACTTCAGTATTGTGATAGTTGGACCTTGGTGGTCAGCCTCAAGAGGAGGAAGTGACCAAAAAAGGGGACAGACCTTGGTGGCTAGCCTTAAGAAAGTAATCTAACGGATTTTATCAAGGCAGAGGGAATTAGGGAGAAGGGCAAGGCCTGCCAGACCCAGGCTGGCCATGCTCAGGCTGGCTAGCGTCCCTTCAAGGGTGGGGAGCAGCCTCTTGTCCTGGTTTCCAGGATCAGTGAGGAAGGCTGGCAGCAGCAGCAGCAGGAGGAGGAGGAGGAGGAGGAGGGGACATACTGTAAATGCTGTAGTGTACCAAGCCTAAGACACTAGGGAAGCAGAGGTAGGTGGATCTCTGTGAGATCGAGGCCGGCCCTCTTTACCAGTGAATTCCAGGACAGCGAGGGCTACTGCACAGAGAAACCCCGCCTTGGAAGAGAGAGCAAGGAAGGGAGGAGTGGGGAGGGGGACAGGGAAGGGGAGGGGAAGAGGGAGGGGGAGCACAGGGAGAGGGGAGGGCCCTCGTGTCTATTACACAGGCCACCCACACACCTACTGTTTTCCCATTCGGGTTTCCATTGCTAAGCTGACCTGGATTTTGTCTGTGACGGTGATGCGTCACAGACTCCTTGGCCCCTCGGTGAGCAGAGGCAACACTGAGGGGTGCACCTTGGGCTCTACACCATTCCCACTCATACCCCCACCCGTTCCTGCCATGCTTTAACTCAGAGCACCTCAGCTGCCTGGCCAAAGTCTGCCCTGTCCCTGCTGGCTGCTCAACACATATGGCGGACAGCGTGTGGGTCTCAGATCCTGTTATCTTCTGAACGCTCCGACCCTCCTCCTCTTGGGCAGAACCACACTACTTTAGGGACTGCATATGTCTGGGTTTCAGCGCTGTCTATAGTCGCCTGGGGTAAACCACAGCCTCTGCGCTGAGACTCACTGGGTATGTATAGGGAACGTTAGGACCGCAATGCTCTCAGTGGCCAGTGCTCATGACCAGCTACCCCATGCCCTGCACCAGAACCAACTTCAAGGGCCAGCTGCAGTGCTGAGACCTCCTGTGTGGCAGCACTGACATCCCACAGAGCAGCTGACCCGGCCCAGGGCTGAGGGCTGAGGAGGGAGCCTGAGCCGTCCTCGGGTTGGTCCTGGGGGAGCCGAGTGGAGGAAGGCTTCTGGGCATTGCTCATCCACTGCTCTCAGCCACTGTGAGGCAGCGGAGACTTTATTGTCCCCTGAGGAGTCATCAGATGGGAAAATAATTGTGCAGAAGGCCTCCGGGCCAGCGCTGCCTAATTGTTTTAGAAAACCCTGAGACAGCAGATTCTTCCTGCTTCCGGAGTGCTGGCTGGCCCAGGATGGTGGCAGAACTTAGGACTGACATCCTTAATGGGGGCTACCCTATCCTGAGCATGCGGGGGGTGTCCCGATGTCCCAGACTGAGGTCCTCCCTCAAGTGCTCCAACTACATCAGGGCCTCACTGAACACAGCCAGGGTTAGAGGTTCCTGTCCCTGCTGGCTGCTCAACATTTATGGCAGACAGCGTGTGGGTCTCAGATCCTATGTTATGTTCCGAACGTCCCGACCTCCTTCTCTGGGGCCACACTACTTTAGGGACTACATGTATCTGGGTTTTGGCCTGCCCATAGCTGCCCAAGGGCAAATCACAGCCTCTGTGCTGAGACTCACAGGGTATGTATAGGGACTGTGGGGCTGCTCTCCAGGATGGGGACAGACACTAATGGGCTGACCTGTGGCAGGCCTCCACCAACCGGAAGCGTGTGGAAAACATTGCAAAGAAGAAGCTTGATTCTCTGATCAAGGAGTCAAAGATCCGTGACTGTGAAGACCCCAATGACTTCTCTGTGTCCACACTGTCCCCCTCTGGAAAGCTTGGGCACAAAGCAGAGGCCAAGAAGGTGAGCCCTCTGTTGTTGTTGACATGTATTTTTCCAACATCTATCATGAGCTGGGTGAGGACCCCAGACACGTGGAAGTGGATAGATGTCTATGCACATACAGGCACTGGTGTGCAGAGGTATGTCTATAAATCTATCCATATACACACCTGTACCTTTCCATATGCCAGTACACACACACAGCCCTGCACTTAAACACACATGTGCATAATACCTATACATGTGCATACACACCTGCATTCACACCCATATGAAAGTACACCTCTGCACACACCTACATGCATGCATGTGCATATGCATGCTTGTGTGCTTATACACACTCGCACGTGTGCACATAGCTGCACACATACCTGTACACTCACACCCATCTGTACATACCTATACAACATTCACACATTTACACACCTGCATAGATGTCTGTGCACACTCATGTACACTAGCACAGTATCTGTATGTGGGCAAGTATGCTCTTAGGGACCTAAGGCTTCTCTTGGAGGGGCTTTGAGCATTGCCTACCTTGGTGAGGGTTTCATGGGTGATGGAGGAATAGACAGCAGGATCTCAGGGCCCAGGCAGTCCTGAGAGCTATCTGAAGCATCTTAGATATGTGTTGGTGTGCCGCTGTTGGGGAGCAGCAAGCCAGGCTTGAAGGACAGACTAGCAGCTGGCTGTGGTGGCCATGGCAGCTGACCTCGCAGCTGAGCAAGGCATCTGCAGGGTGAGATGTCTGGAGAGCCATCCCTCCACTCTCCTGCCCTTCCTTGCCACTGGCTGGCTTCTAGCTGTTGCCAAGGCTCTTGGGAGGGCCGGAAGAGGACCTCTTCCAGAAGGACAGGGTCTGCTCCTGCTGTCTTTTTAGAGGTGTGTTTGTTTCCACCCACAACCCTAGAGAGCTCAGCACAGCTGATGATAGTTCTGCAGGTGGCTCACACGGGTCCCGTGCACACGGCCTTCTCTTTATTTTTAGCTCCCAGACATTTGGGCAGGAGAGTATAACCTGCCTGATGCTTTGCCCAGCCTCCATGAGTAGGGGGGCTGAGTGGAGGTGGGGCCCTGTCACTGGTCCAACCCTGGTGAAAGTTAATAGGATCTCTGCTTTTCTTGGCCAACAAGAGGGACACCTGGGGCCAAGAGCACAGCTTGGCCCTTGCCATCTCATGTGTGAATAACTGTGCTTAGAGAAAGCTTCTTGGAGGAAGAGGGTGAGGGGAGGGGGAGGAGAGAGGGGAGGAGGAGGAAGAGTTCTAGTATTTAGATACCCAGGTTAGAGAAGAAGCTTTACCCCCAGCCTGACAGTATCACCAGGCTGTCTGCACAGCTTGCAAGAGACAGGTAGAAAGGAAAGGCATAATGAAGCTTGCTGAACTAGGGGCTTAAGAAGTATAGAGTAGGGCGCTGGTCAGCCAGGGAGCTTCCTGTGGCATTGTCCAGGCAGAGAGGAGAATATCTGTGCTGCTCTTGATTTGTGTGCATATTTTGATCATTCCAGTCATGGTGATGGCAACAATTTGGACATTACTTAAATAATTTAGAAACATTTCAGCCCCATGGGATTCCCAACACAGAAGTGAAGCTGCTAAGGCCTCTCCCACTACACGTCCCCAGATTGAGAGGAAAGTGGACTAGCATAGCTGGGGGCTGATCTGTTCAGGGCCAGATCAGATGGTGCCTTGGCACTGGGAGTCTGCCTCTGGCTCTGGACCCGGGAAGTCTGTGGACTGCAAGGGCCTGGTTAACATGGCTACTTTGGGCATTAGGAAAGGCCAGGCACATCTGCTCCTGACCCTCGAAGAGGGTAGAGGAGGGAGTCAGGGCGAGGGCGGCTGGCAGGAGCTTCTGGCCACTGTCGCATCAGTAAGATCTGCAACAGCAGTGCCTGGTGATGTCAAGGCAGAGTGACTTCGACAGGAGAGAGCATGGGAAAACATCAGCTGTTTTCTGAGAGTTCTCTGTGGTCCAGGACCAAAGTAGGCTCTTTACAGCATCTCTAGACTGCCCACACACATGTGTAAGGGTGTGTACAAGTGTCCATAGTGCATGCAGGGGTGTGTACATACTGTGTGGTATATACAAGAGTCTATAATGTATGTGGGAGTCCACAGTGTGTACAGGAATCTGTGTGTATGCAAAGGTCCATATTATGTGCAGTGGTCCATGGTGCGCGCAGGTGTCTGTGGTGTGTGCCGTGTCTATGGTATATGAAGAAGTGCCCATTGCATGTATAGGAATGTCCTTGGGCTGCTGTGTAGGGCTGCCCATGGTGTGTACAGTAACGCCAATGCTATGTGCAGATACGACCTGTGCACACCCGGGGATTCACGCCATGGTGTGTGGACAGTTCTCACCTGTATAGCATAGGGGCGCATGCTGCATCTGTGCTCTCCCTGATCCCCGTCTCCAGCAGGGTCCCCTAGCTACAGCTACATGGATGTGGTGTGTGTGATAGAAACCATCCTCTCCCTGTGCTAGGTAACAAAGTGAAGTGGGGGAGGCCCTGACTAGCGCTGTCCTGGGTTTACAAGCATCTATGCAGGAGTCGTGTGGAGTGGGTGGTGATGCCATAATGGTCTGAGAGAAGCCAGGGTGCAGTACAGTTGCCCAGCGACTTTCATGTGAACAAGCATCCAGGAAGGGGTCCTGGCTAGGGCCTGGGAGGATGTGGGGTGTGCCTACCCTGTGCCCAGTGCATAGGCAGTCCTGCCCTGTGCCCAGCGCGTAGGCAGCCCTGCCCTGTGCCCAGCGTGTAGGCAGCCCTGCCCTGTGCCCCTCAGACCAGTCAGCTGGCTGCATCTGGGATAAGCGCTGCAGCAACAGGCTGGGGCATCAGGGCTTCAAAAAAGGATTACGTGAGTAGACTCGGCTGGAGAACATTCCAGATGCAAGCTGCATTTATTATGCAGTCTCTATTCACGATAAAGAAATTTGGAACTGATTGCTTGAGTTTAAAGCCACACACCATGAGAGGCTGGTGCGGGCACGTGAATGAATATATGCCGCTCTGTCTTGGGCCCAACTATTCGGGCCTCTTCCTGGCAGTTGTGCCTGACCCTACCCCTACCCCAGATCAGCACCTCGCTTCCAGGCCTGGTCAAATCTGCCTCCTTCAGAAAGGCTTTCTGGGGCCACCAGGGAGCTATCCTTCCTTCCTTATGTGGTTGGAGGTTGGGTTCAACTTCTATCTGTCTCTCAGGGTCAGAGCAAGGTTGAGGAAGACGTGGAGTCCGGGGAGGACACAGGGGTGAGCAGGCGGAACAGCCGTCTCCTCATGAGCAGCTTCTCCAAGCGCAAGGTAAGCAGAGGTCCTGGGCTCAGGGGTCCCATGTGGTTCCACCACCATCCCTGTACTGTTTGTTAGCTGTGGTTGGGGCCAGGTTCCTAAGGTAGGAGCTCTGGCTACTGCCTTCCCTTGGCCCACACTGGCCAGTGTCTGAGATTCAGACACTGAGAATCCCAAGAGTCCCTCGGGGCCAGGGCACTGCAGTTATCTCTGTGGGTCCGCTTAGGAACCTGGACAGATAGCCCCTACCCTGCACCTCCTGGCCTTTTACATGTCCTGGCTTGATCTCAGGCCACAATTCCACTTTCCCACACAGAAAAAAGGCAGCAAGATAAAGAAGGTGGCCAGCGTGGAAGAGGGGGACGAGACCCTGGACTCCCCAGGAAGCCAGAGCCGAGGGTCAGTGCCCTGCCCAGTGCGTGCGTGCGTGTGTGCATGTATGCGCATGTGTGTGCATATGCATGCATGTGTGTGAGTCCTGCCCAGTCCCAGAGAGCTGTCCCCGAGTGCTGAGCAGAGATGGGTGGCTGGTATGGGAATCCACGAACACTTAAGCAGGTAATGAGAAAGTGGAGTTGTCCAGGCAGCAGCAGAAAGCACAGGGTAAGCCTAGCTTAGGGACTAGACCAGCAGGGCTCCCGAGGGTCCCTCAGAGTCTCTTGGGCCTAGGCACTGCCCGACTAACCAGACCTCAGCTCCCACCTCCTCTTCCAAAGGCCCCCAGCTTCATGTTCCCTTCAGGGGTAGAGCCTGTCTCTCTCTGTGCCTCCTATACCCTACGAGAGTGTCAGCTATTCTGGGATACCACCAGTCATCTGCTCGCTTCCCACAGCACCTTTATGGGTTCACTGGGGCCTACACTGTTAATGCAGCTTGGAGCTCATCTTCACCACAGGAGGGTCCTTCTGACCCCATTCCCCACTCCTGCCTTCCCCCTCCATTTTCCTCTCCAGGCCTTGCTCATGTCTGTCTATCTGTGTCGCACCCGGTCTCTCCCCACCTACGTGTCTGCAATCCCAGCTCTGCCTTGCCACACTGCTAAGACATTACATTCTTTGTCACTGGCCTGCCTCTTCTCCATGACTTAGTCTTTCTAGTACGCCCCTTCCCAGAACCCTTCAGAAGCTCATGTTCCTCAGAACGTCCCTTGGCCGAGCAGGAATCCCCAGCTTCGATCTTGTTCATGTTCAAGGGCACCCAGTGGTTTTGTTCCAAAGATCCCATGATGGCTTCGGAGCAGCCCACACCTAGCGGACACATCTCTATCACCTCGTCACTGATAGGGTTGGCCTGTCCCAGACTCCTGTGAGATTACCTTGGATATCAGGGCAGTAGGTACACTGAACAGAGCGGAGGGTCAGGCTGAGCCTGAGCTACCAGGACGCTGGAAGGTTAGAGTAGGGTACCTGTCTGCTGGGGTGCAATGGATCTTAACTATTGTTTACAAGTCCCAGGTTGCCTGGGACATATGATTTGGGGAGCAGATGGACCTGTACAGGCCCTGGAGCCTGAATAAAAGAACAGGAAGGCTGGCTGGGACTGGATGGGAGGGGCGTAGCCACAGGGTCCTGAGTAGCCCTGCTGCACCCTCGTAGGACTGCCCGGCAAAAGAAGACCATGAAGCTGTCACGAGCCCTCTCGGACCTAGTGAAATATACCAAGTCTGTGGGGACCCATGACGTGGAGATGGAGGGTGAGGGCCACGTGGAGGGTGGGGCCAGGCAGGTCGGCTGTGGGGTGCAGGCCGTGTGCGCTCACGCCTGGCTGGTCTGTGCCCAGTGGTATCTAGCTGGCAGGTGTCGTCCTTCAGCGAGACCAAGGCCCATCAGATCCTGCAGCAGAAGCCTACCCAGTACCTGCGCTTCAACCAGCACCAGCTCTCACGCATATATCCCTCCTCCTACCGCGTGGACTCCAGCAACTACAATCCACAGCCCTTCTGGAACGCTGGTTGCCAGATGGGTGCGTGCAGGCATGTGGTTCGGGGTGGGATGGTGAGGAGAGCCGTCTCCGAAGGGCTTTAGCAACCAGGGTTGGGCCTTCCAGACCCTAGGCTGGCATGAGAAACACCCTGCCTGCCCCTGCACTTGCGGCGCAGCACGCATGCTGGGCTTTTAGCCTCAGAACCCGTACAGAAGAGCTTGTGAACATCACTGACCTGCCTGGGTTTCTTTCTGTCTTCCCTTCAGTTGCCCTGAACTACCAATCAGAGGGACGGATGCTACAGCTGAACAGGGCCAAGTTCAGTGCCAACGGTGGCTGTGGCTACGTGCTCAAACCCCAGTGCATGTGCCAGGGTGAGGGACTCAGGCTTGGGAGGGCTCCCATGAGACTACCCTGGATACTGGGGTGGTGGGTAAACAGAGCAGAGGGGAGGGTCAGTCTGAGCCTGAGCTGCCAGGACACTGGAGGGTTAGAGTGGGGTACCTGCCTACTGGTGTGTGTGTGTGTGTGTGTGTGTGTGTGTGTGTGTGCAGTGGATTCTATGCCAAGGACCCCCAAGGGTGGGCATTAGGGAGCTGGGATCCAGGCTGCATGAGATTTGGGAGCAGCACTTGTCTGAGGTCCTGGTATGCTTCAGGAGGTGCAGGTCCAGGTACTGGACCTTAGTCCCTGGTGGGCATGCTCCGGGAGCCATTTCTGTCCCACGGGCTTTTCCCAGCATGCTGTATGGGCTTCTGTCTGCTCAGCGCCTTTTCATTACATCTCTTGGCTGCACTGAGCTATGCTTCCATGCATGGTGAGCCCTTGACATTAGCAGCCTGGCTACCCTGTGATGGGGGTCTCCTGCCCACTCTGGTGCAGCTATCCTGTCCCAGGCCAAAGCTTTCTGACCCTTCCCTAAGGCTCTTTTTCACCAGAGCCCCACAGACCAATAGGTAGGTGTGTGGTGTCAGCTGTGTACTTGGCTCACACCTGCATCCTCTCAGGTGTCTTCAACCCCAACTCGGAGGATCCCCTGCCGGGGCAGCTCAAGAAGCAGCTGGCCCTGAGGATCATCAGTGGCCAGCAGCTGCCCAAGCCACGGGACTCGGTGCTGGGCGACCGTGGGGAGGTAGGGGCAAGCCCGTGTGGACGAAGTGGGTGGTGGGTGGTGGGAGGGCCCGTGATCCCAGTGCCAACCCTCACCCTGTCTCTAGATCATCGACCCCTTCGTGGAGGTAGAGGTCATCGGGCTCCCCGTGGACTGCAGCAAGGAGCAGACCCGAGTGGTGGATGACAACGGTGAGGGCTCCTGCCAAAGTGGGTAAGGGGTTCAGACACCAGTCTGTGCCCAAGGCTGATAAGTCCCTCGTGGGGTGTGGACACTGCTGGGTGCCCAGTGCCCTGTCCACTCTGTGGCCCCTTAGGTACCAGTCATTGGTTCCATTTCCAGACCTGCTGATCCTCTCTTCGCTATCTCCAGGATTCAACCCCATGTGGGAGGAGACACTGGTGTTCACTGTGCACATGCCGGAGATTGCGCTCGTACGCTTCCTCGTCTGGGACCATGACCCCATTGGACGTGACTTCATCGGCCAGAGGACATTAGCCTTCAGCAGTATAATGCCAGGTAAGGAGGCTGGGAGAGGTTCAGCGTTTGCCAGCGTTTCCCGTCCCTGTTCCCCAGGAGCTCCTAACTAGCTTAGGCCACAGGAAGGGGGCCCGGCCTCTTCCTCCTATGCGTAGGAGGCTCCCTGGTCCTACTCAAGGCCCAGACACCTTTGAGGAAAGTGTGGGTTGGCAGGGTGAGGAGATGTCGGAACATTAATGACTCGTGACCCTATTGCTCCAGGCTACCGGCATGTGTACCTAGAAGGGATGGAAGAGGCCTCTATCTTTGTTCATGTGGCTGTCAGTGACATTAGTGGTAAGGTGAGTATTGCCTCCTGGGACTCACATAGCCACGGGAAGGAGAGGACCAGCCCCTCGTTCCCACCCTGTCCCCTTCTGGGGCTATGGCCTGGCATTCATTCTCTGGGTCCCTTCCTTAGTCTGTGATGCAGACCCTGGAGCCTTCTAGTGCTATCTCCATGTCCCAGGGGGGCTTCAGGAATCCAAGTGTGCTAAGTGTCGCTGTCCTGGGATGGGGTGCCCTGGTACCTTACTCCCTGCTGTCCTGGGATGGGGTGCCCTGGTACCTGCCTCCCTGCCCTCTGTCCGTTACCAGTCCTAGTTTTCCTCAGTAGCCTCTGATGTCCTGTACATCTGGGAGCACTGACTGCTTGGATTCTTGGCAAGGGTAGAGTGCCATGACCCCTCCCGTGGCTTTCCTTGTCCTGAGCGCCACATCCCTCTGCATTTCTGTTTCCTCAAAGGGATCTACATGCATTTATTTGCCCACTACCTGGAACCTCAGGTCCCTATCCCATTTAACCCCCACCCCAGGCCAGAACAGGAAGTGTTCTTAGTCTGTGGAGTCCAGTTGCTGGGGCTCTAAGGGAGGCCCTGGGGTACAACTTGGTGCAACCAACCCTTCAGGGCCTGTAACCACTTGGTGCAACCAACCCTTCGGGGCCTGTAACCACACAGTGGTGGGTCCTGCGGGGCCAGCACTAACTCTCCGGTAGCACCATGGGTCCAGAGGTACTAAAAGTGTCCCCTTACTTGCCACCACCCATCCATCTATCCCATGTCTGCCTGTCTCTGAGGGCCATCCATGGCTGGGTAGGCCCTGCTCTGGCCACCACGGCCACCTCACCTGCCTTCACTCTGTCTCTTTGGTCTTGCAGTGGGCTTCTCTTTATCCCAAGTCTACTTTTAGAAGCTCAACCTTGTTAGGAGTCTCAAAGGTACCTGGCGCCGCGGGACGGTGTAGCCCGCCGCCCCACCTGCATGCCAGGCCGCGCCCATTAGCATCCGTGATTCTTGGTAGCATTTTGGAGACTGTCAGCTCATGTGACATGGATCATGACACGTTTCTGGGGTCCCCTGGGCCATCCTCAGCCAGAGAGTGGCATTTACGAGGCAGATCCAGGATTCAGCCAAGGCCAAGGACCTACCCTCCTATTCTGTTCTCACCCTGCACACCTTCTGCCCTTCCCCACGACTGTAGGTCTCTCTGCACAGCCTTGAGGCTCCTCTGCTGTCCTGTTCCCTCTACCTGCCTACACTGTCAGTGACTGACCCCTCTAGCTCTCTCCTCTGTGTATGCTAGGGTCTGTGTTGGGGTTGGGGGCACGGTTACCCGGTGGACGCTCCAGCTCGAATCCTGGATCTCCTTCTAAATGGCTTTCCAACCACATTGACCAAATTGCACCGGATTTGGGATCTTGAATCGGGAAGCTGATTCAAGTGCTGGCCACTCTATTGCCTCCGCAGAAGGGCCCCTGGCCACCAGGCCCTGGGCTGCTCCGACGCACGAGCACGGCCCATCATGGGGGTGGGGTGAGCATTGTTGGTGGGATGCAGGGGTGTGTGGCATGTAAGGATCCCTATGGCCTCTGTCCTCTTAAGAGGTGGCCACAGATCCTCTCCAGCAGTGATCTATGCAGGAGGGAACTGGGCAGAAGCTGGCTGTGGCCTGACAGTGGTCACATGTTGAGCCAGTTGAGGGCCTCAGGAACTCATGGGGCCAGAGTGCAAGCTGGCCTGGAGGAAGGAGTCTGCCTGGGGGAGTTCGACAAGGCTTCCTAGAAAGGCGGCCCTGGGAAGTAGGGAGACAGAGGCCAAGGGAGAGCAGGCCTTCCAGGCTGCTGGGCGGGGCACGGTGAGTGTAACCATGGTGATGGCAGACCCCGACTTTTCTCCCCCCCCCCCCCAGATCTGGGGCTACCGTCCTCAGTTCCTCAAGGCTGGGACGAGTGGGCGGCCAGGGTAATAGGGATTGAGTTCTGCCCTTGAGATAACACCTGGAAGGTTCTCTAGCTTCCATCTCAAGTTTAGTCTGAAGGGTGAAGTCCTGTTACCCTTGGTAGAGTTGCCAGGAAACTCTGTTTCCTGTATGTGGCATTGCAATATGTTCCTATGGCAGTCCATGGAAACTACAGGTTCAGAACACCCGCTGGAGAGCCAATTCCCCTTTGAAGCCACACCCGGGCCAGGTGGGCCAGGCACCGGCTATGTGGGTTCCTTTTCTTGCAGGTCAAGCAGACTCTGGGTCTAAAAGGTCTCTTCCTTCGAGGCCCAAAGCCAGGCTCGCTGGACAGTCATGCTGCTGGACAGCCCCTCCCCCGGCCCTCCGTTAGCCAGAGGCTCCTGCGGCGCACGGCCAGTGCCCCGACCAAAAGCCAGAAGCCAAGTCGCAAGGGCTTCCCAGAGCTGGCGCTGGGCACGCAGGACGCAGGCTCCGAGGGGGCAGCTGACGACGTGGCACCCCCTAGCCCCAACCCAGCTCTGGAGGCCCCTACTCAAGAGAGGTCAGGCAGCAGCAGTCCCCGAGGTAAGGCACCAGGAGGAGAAGCAACAGAAGAGAGGACACTGGCACAGGTGCGGTCCCCAAATGTCCCCGAAGGCCCCGGACCTGCAGGGATGGCTGCCACATGCATGAAGTGTGTGGTGGGCTCCTGCGCCGGTATGGACGTTGAGGGCCTTCGAAGGGAGCAGCAACCCAGCCCCGGGCCTGCAGGCAGCCACATGGCCATCAGCCAGCAGCCCAGGGCCCGGGTAGATTCACTGGGGGGCCCTTGCTGCAGCCCTCGAGCCACCCCAGGGAGAAGCAAAGAGGCCCCCAAGGGTCCTAGGGCTCGGCGGCAGGGTCCAGGCGGCGGCTCTGTGTCCTCGGACTCCAGCAGCCCAGACAGCCCAAGCAGCCCCAAGGTGGCCCCCTGCCAGCCGGAGGGTGCTCACAGGCAGCAGGGGGCGCTGCAGGGAGAGATGAACGCCTTGTTCGTTCAAAAGCTGGAGGAGATCAGGAGTCACTCCCCCATGTTCTCCACGGGTAAGGCCTGCCATTCCGCTGCATCCCATGCTCTCTACACCTGGCATGCCTAGGCGGTCCGTGCCTGCCTGCCGCTCTCTGCTTCATTTGTCTGTCAGCTTAACTGTGGCCTGTCTGCCTCAGATCCCCACCCCCACCCTAATGGCCCTGAACTTTGGGGCGGGGAGATGGGGGAAGAGGGCTGCTCCAGTTGTCAAGGCATTTCTGAGAGCTGCTCGCTGAGGAGCCCAGTGATATCCAGCCAGCCCTCAGCAAGGGCTTCCCTGGTGCCTTGCTGGCTGCCCTGACTGGCTGCTCTGATGGTCTGCCTTCCTAGGTCTGAAAAGATCCCAGCTCTTAGCCCTGCCTCCCTCCACCCCCACCCACAAGGGTCAGATGCAAGAATGACTCTGCCCTGAGGTCCTACGGGAGCCTGCTGTCAATTGGTGGTGGCACTGTAGGGCATCCCCCTTGGAGGCTCCTCAGAGACCAGGGGAGAAGGTGCCAGAACTGAGGTCTGGTCCTCAGGGCACCCAGTGCTTAGGGGGAGCAGCTCCCAGGGACCGACCGACCACCCACCATCCTGGCTGACACTTCCTGACCCATACCTTGTCTGCCCGGAACTGGTCTGAGCTGGTTACTGAGCTCTAGTCTGGGCGGAGGGAGGCACTTGGAGTCTGCCTGCTTCCATTGTACTGCTCCCGCTCCTGCCCAGCATCGTTGTCCATCTGTCCATCTGCCAGTGACCCCACCCCCACACTGACCGTGTTCTCCTTTCTGTCCCTGCTCCGTGCTGCTTCCATAGTTAGGGATTGAGACCTGCGAGTGCCAGGTAACAGGCCCGAGCTCTGTGTGTCCCCATGATGTCCCAGTCCAAGGAGGATTAGGCCTGGCCTACCTTTGTCCCATTGACCCTGTGTGAGGCCAGGCAGGACTCCAGCTTTAACGGGGTGGGGTACTCTTGAGTGTCACAGTACATGTGTATAAGTGGAGAGCCTGGTTGCTGGGATATCCTGGGGTAGGCCGGTGGTCCCTACCCTTGGCTCAGGGGGTTAGGAACGGATGCTGATTAATGAGATTCATATCCCTCCTCTCCCCCCTCCCTCCCTCCCTCCCTATCCCTTCTGTTTCTTGATTCTCCCCATGTCTGTCTTTAATCTGTCTGCCCCTCCTACATCTACCTCTCTGCCTCTTGTCTCCCGTCCCTCTTTCCCCACAGATACTCGCCTCTTCCCCCTGCAGCGGCCCATCTCCCCCCTGTGCAGCCTGGAACCCATTGCTGAGGAACCAGCCCTGGGCCCTGGCCTCCCGTTACAGGCAGCTGCCCCTACAGGTCCATCTCAGGAAGGGCCCCAGTGCCCTGTAGGGCTGGGAGCCAAAGTGACCAGCCCCCAGCAGACATCTCTGGGAGCATTTGGAACCCTCCAGCTCAGGATTGGGGGCAGTAGGGAAAACGAAGAGCCACCCCTCAGGCCACACAATGGTGGGACCTCCAGCGGGCCACGTGAGGGGACTTCTGGAAGACAGACAGACAGCAAGAGCCGCTCCCGGGCCCCGGGCCACTTGCCAGTGGTTAGGAGGGCCAAGAGCGAGGGCCAGGTGCTCTCGGAGCTCTCTCCAGCGCCTGCAGTGTACTCGGACGCCACAGGCACTGACAGGCTATGGCAGCGGCTGGAGCCTGGGAGTCACAGGGACAGTGTCTCCTCATCCTCCAGCATGTCCTCCAACGACACTGTCATAGACCTATCGCTGCCCAGCCTCGGCCTCTGCCGCAGCCGAGAGAGCATTCCAGGGGTCTCTCTTGGACGCCTAACCTCACGGCCCTGCTTAGCCTCAGCTGCCCGTCCTGACCTGCCTCCTGTGACCAAGAGCAAATCGAACCCCAACCTGCGGGTTGCGGGTGGGCTGCCTCCTGCACCCGACGAGCTACAGCCCCGACCTCTTGCCCCGCGGCTGACCAGCCACCACCCACGGCCACCCTGGCATCACCTCACCCTGGTGGGCCTGCGGGACTGCCCAGTGTCTGCTAAGTCCAAGAGTCTGGGAGACCTGACAGCTGACGACTTTGCTCCCAGCTTTCAGGGCAGCACCAGCAGCCTAAGCTGCGGCCTGGGCCCCCTGGGTGTGGCGCATCAGGTGCTGGAGCCGGGAATACGGAAAGATGCTCTCACGGAGCAGCTGCGCTGGCTCACCGGCTTCCAGCAGGCTGGTGACATCATGTCGCCGACCAGCTTGGGCCCAGCTGGGGATGGGTCTGTAGGGGGACCCGGCTTCCTCAGGCGCTCCTCCTCTCGGAGCCAGAGCCGCGTGCGCGCTATTGCCAGCCGAGCCCGCCAAGCTCAGGAGCGCCAGCAGAGGCTGAGAGGCCTGGACTCACGGGGTCCCCCAGAGGAGGAGCGGGGCACCCCTGAGGGTGCCTGCTCTGTAGGCCATGAGGGCTGTGTGGATGTGCCAATGCCTGCCAAGGGAGCCCCTGAGCAGGTGTGTGGTGCTGCTGATAGCCAGCTGCTGCTCAGGCTCTGACCCAACCTGATGATTCCAACTCCATACCTTCCCGAGACTGCCTGCAGGGGGCGGCTGGCCACAACCCGACCTTTGCTCAGGAAATGAAGCCACTGGGTCCCCAAAGCTGTTAAGCCCCACTCTTCTGTCTGTGGAGGACCCAGTAGCCTCCCCTTCAACCTTAGCTGTCCTCTTGTCTCTGATCTTGGGAAGCAAGAAACAGCATTGTCCACCTGTCCTTCTGGGCGGTTTCCACGTTTTAAGATACATAGATATTTAACTTTTTAGAACCAAAACTTACAGTCAAGTGGCTCTGCGTCCTTCCCCACTGGTCGGCCTGGTGTCTGGCCCTGTGGTGTGTGCTCAGTGTTTTTTTTCTACCTGCAGTGTGTTTGTATCCCGGAATGCCTGTGACACACCCATAACTGCTAGGATGTTTGTCCTTGACCCTTATTCCACTGTGCACCCAACTTGTTTCGAACAAACCACCCAGCAATTGTGTAAACTTGGGAACACAACACCAATAAAGGCATCAGGCCTGTTCTGTGTGGCTCACCTGCTCTGCTGCGGCTCTTGTAGCCGCTCTGTCCTCATGGGGCAGAGAGGAAAGTCTTCTGGGGTAGGCCTAGATAACTCCTCCTCAAGGGAGCATGCTCCGGTCCCTAAAGTCTCCACTGTGTGAGCCCTGCCCCTGGCGCTAGAGGACAGGATTCCAGGACCATTCATCTCCGGGGAAGCTGTGGTGCCCTTACAGGTGAGGCCTTAGGTTCTCCTGCGACCTTGAAACCTTCGGTCAGGCAACCCCACCCAGCCCTGCCAGGAAAGGCCTGCCTCTGGGGAAGACACTTCTCTGTCCCCATTGTTCTCCTGACGTGGGCAGGGCTTTGTCTGGAATCCTGCAAGACCTCATGCTTCCCCGCCCCCCCACAAGACAGGGTTTCTCTGTGTAGTCTTGGCTGTCCTGGAACTCACTCTGTAGATCAGGCTGGCCGAGAACTTAGAAATCTGCCTGCCTCTGCCTCCCAAGCGCTGGGATTAAAGGTGTGCGCCACCACTGCCTGGTCCTCTTGCTTCTTTAACCTGTTGTACATCAGGCATGTGGCCACTGTGGCTTGAGCAGAAATACATGGAGGGCAGACTTACTGCCAGTGAGAGGCCTCAGCCTGAAGAATTGCGGTGCCAGCTTGGTGACCAGTGTCTTACAGTGGGGTAGACCCCATGTGTATGACAGGGCTGTAGGCAAAGGCAGGGTCATGGGCCTGGGCCTGGTCTTTCTGCTCTGAGAAACGGATGGAGGTGGCAGGTTGGGATTGTTGGTGGATATGATCAGGGTTGGCCACAGGCTGGTCCCCTCCCCACAACAAAGGTAGCTAAGGTGGGGCGCAGGCAGGCCCCCAGGGAAAGGATACGCTAGGCTCACATAACTTACTATCAGAGCCCTAGCATTCACCACCTTCCGCTCATCTCTTCTCTGCCCCACTAAGGCAAATGGGAGACTCAGCGTACACTGTGACCCTGCCCAGGGTGGGCCTGTAGTCACCCTAAACCAGGGCTGGAGGTGGGAACTAGCTTACCTTCCCAGTTTGGACAGTTCCAAGCCCCAGCGGTGCCTGCCTGCCTGCCTGCCTGCCTGGAGAAAGGCGGGAAGCCTATTCAAACAGGGAGGGCTTCCTCATCTTAGCCGAGGACCAGGGAGCACGGCCCAGTCTGCAGATGGGGCCTTCTGGTATCAGACCCCTGGCATGGGGTCTACAGCTACCCAAGGTGGTGACTTGGGACCCCAAGACTAGGCTGGAAGATGGGTAGATAGGCCCTGGACTCCAAGACTGCTGACTGCGGTGCCTGCCACCCCCTGGTGCCTATCTGTGGGAGGGCCAGACCTCAATTCTACCTGTCACTATGAAAGGTGCACTGCTAGGTGACAGGCATCTAGCTGTGCCTCTCGGAGGACCACCCAATGGAACTGGCGTGGGACTCAGGCAGCAAGAACAAAGCCCTACTATGGGAACTGGAGCCCAAGGCTCCTTCCCCTGTACCTGTGTA
This sequence comes from Mus pahari, assembly GCF_900095145.1. Classification (NCBI taxonomy): domain Eukaryota; kingdom Metazoa; phylum Chordata; class Mammalia; order Rodentia; family Muridae; genus Mus; species Mus pahari. The sequence goes on along the minus strand of NC_034595.1, from coordinate 105,864,260 downwards.
GTTCTGTGAGCCATGCCTGCTTTTGTGGTCCCACCACACACTCTTAATGCACGGCTGCACGTGTCTACAAATCCATCCCTGGGAGACATGTCAGTTAAGGAAGAAGCCTCAGAGCCTTGGGTATACCTGAGGCATCTCACAGCACATGGCACACAGATGCCAAGCCCTGGGGACTGGAATCAAAGCCACTCTGCCCAGCAGCCTCCAAGAGCCCTTGAAGGGTCCTCCATGACAAAGCTCCCTCTCTTCCAGCTCTTGAAACAAGAGTGCTGCTTAGTAGCTTGTGCTGTCCCTAGGAACATTAGGGGTGAGAGCCGGCTCAGCAGACAGACGTGCTGATGTTTGCTCCTTCTGAGGCAAGAAGCAGGAATGAGAGAAAACACTGGGACCCAAGAAGGGGACTCGACAGGATCGGAAACTTAGCACTGACCAGCTCCAGGTGACTTGGGTAGTCAGCTGGGGCAGCCATAGTCCACTCGGGGTTGTGGGTATCTTCTCAACACCAGAGAAAGTGGATCTGGTCTCTTGGAGAACTCTTGTGCTAGGCACTGCTTCCCACCAGATGAATACATGTGTATTTATATATTTATATATATATGTATATATATATATAAAAGATTATTTAACAGTTAAATACATTCCAACACTAGTGTCCCACAGGACAAATGCTGGGTTGGGTGTCCCTGGTACACGCACTGTCAGTCAATACTCCGGTGTGAACACAGGTTCCACGAAGTAAATCACATTCCTGATGAGGGATATGCAAACACGTCTGGCAGAGTGGGTATCTCACTTGGTGGGAACCTCGTATTTGAAGATGACACTGAAGAGCTGGCCACCTAGACGCTCGGCCAGCCAGGCGTTCTTCACCACTGCCAGCTTCAGACTCTCGCAGCGCAGCAACGCATGGTAGTTGGTGTGGATAGCACGGCCCATTCCCTCGATGACGACCAGGTCGGCACCACGCTCTCGCACCAGCACAGCCAGTCCCTTGTCTAGGCGGCTTCAGGGAAGAAGGTGGCACCGAGGTTGGGCAGGGGACCGCACTAAGCACAACTTGGTGGACACCAACCCGTTCCCTTGGAGGTGGCGACCAGCAAGAACAGGGGGGACCTTTCCCCAGCACCCCTTGCTAACTGAGACATGTCCAAACCCAGACTCCCAGCAGTGGCCTCCCCGTACTGGCCAGGAGCTGACTTCCAGCACCACCTGCTTTCCTGATGCTCCCATTTCTGACATTCCCTTTGTCTACTACTGTGCATCTCTTTGCAGAAAGCACTGAAGGAGAGGCCAGCAGGGCGGCTCAATGGGCTCAGGCACTTTTCTACCAATGACTTGGGTTTGGTCCACAGAACCCACATGGTAAAAGACAAAATCATGCAAGTTGTTGTCCAAGATATACACAAGCTGTGGTGCAAGAGTGCGTGCATGTGCATGGGCGGGCGCATACACGCGTGCACACACACGTGCACAAACACACACACACACACACACACACACACACACACACGCATGCACACACACACATGCACGCACGCACACACACAGTAAATGATAAGTGGGAAAATTGGACAGCTCCCTGCTACAGGAGTGTCCTGTAGCAGGGAGCCTGGGTCAGTTTCTCATCAGCCCTACAGGCCACAGGAAGAAGTGGCCACATAGGTCACATTTAGGGCAAGCAGCAGCATAGCTGGTTTTGGTGCCTTGCCTTGCAGAGCAGAATGAAGGAAGGCTGGGTTACCTGAGATCTAGGCATGGGGAGCTGGAACCGGTCTGCACCAGCAGTAGCCTATCTTCTCTCAGCGCAGTGCTACAGAAAAGCATGTGGTCAGGGCCTAGCCAAGGCCCTCTGACACCAACCCTCCTCAGCAACCCTTTGCGAATCTCTCAGAATCGGTTGGGTCCACCCCATGCCTGGCATAACGTGGGGAGCCAGAACCTACCAGATGATGGGGTCCATGGCTGCAATGCGTTCTGCCACAATGAGAGACTCACTGTAGGTCACATCGTTCAGGGCAGGGCCTGAGTTGCATGCCAAGATGACCTACAGTTGGGGGGAGGGAGCAGCAGCTCTTTAGAACCTGGGCTGTTACTTATGTGGCCCAAATTCACCACAGCTGACCCTGGCAGGCTCCAAGCAGCAGCCAACTGCTGGGCAGCAGGGTCCCAAACTATCTCAGGGCTCTGTGGCTTCTGAGAGAGGCAGGGCTAGGCCCAGAGGGTGCTTCACTGCCTCCCATCCATCCCAAACTCAGCCTGCCTCCTGGATCAGGACAACCTCTCACTATTCTCAAGCTTCTGGGTAAAGCCTTTCCAGGAAATAGGAAGCAGGGAGCCCAGGCCTTAAGCTACAGCCCACACCCAACAGGCCCAGGCGCTCCGTGTCCTCACCTGCACTCACCTGCCACAAATGTAGGAGCTCTGACCACCGCCAGAAGCCCACAGCAACGCCAACCCCACCAACAGCGGAGAAGCCCAGGGGAAGGGTCCCGCCCACCCAGCCTTTTCACTCACCTCTGTCCCTCTAAAGAGTAGCTCCCTGACAAAGGGGAAGACTCCCAAAATGATGTCTATTCCACTGTTATCTGCGAAAATTAAGGCACATTTATGAGGGGGCCCCTGTAAGACAAAACCAGGACGTTCAGTTGGGAACAGGTGCACTCAAGCGTTTCACACTCCACTGCTCTACACCCCAACTCCAACTCCCTGGGCGACTGGGTCCAGCCACAGGGTCTCAGAGCGTGGGAAGCAACGGGGACAGGGCAGTTGGTCCCATGCCAGATGACCCAGCTAGTGGTCACTGCAGGTCATGCAGGGGCTGGGGATGGAACCCAGAGCCTCATACACACTGAACAACTAACTGTTCTTTTCGCTGAGTCACACCTGACCCTGGGACTGGGAATTTCTGACATGAGATTCTCAGCTGGTGGCTTGTAAGTTCTAAGAGCTGGGCTATAGGTTATACCTGTGTCCCAGGCCATGTGAATGTGCTGTATGTGTCACACCCATGTCACTGTAAGCCCAATGCCTCTGGTGGCCACCCTCTCTGGCTAGGTCCAGACTCTGTGCTCCAACCCCCAAGGGCAGAAGCCGAGGCACCTTACATACCTTTAACCTCTGGAGCCACTTGGTGTAGGAATCCACGAGCCAGGGCCGTTCTGTGAGGAGACAGGAACTCTAGTCAGGGAAGCTGAGGCCTAGTGTCAGGGCTTATTTCACCAAGGCTCTCTCATCTCATCCCCTGAGCAACATGATCACACAGCCACCAGAACTGCCATATCTGTCCTGCTGCTAAAGAGCAGTGTCCATACCTTGCAATTTTCTCTTTGCTTCTTCAAACCCAAACTGGGGATTCGATTCCAGGACACTGTAGAAATGAGAAAATTGACACAAAGAAAAAAACCACAAACGAAGCCCAACCTCACCATTCCTCCCCATGGTGAGGGATCTCCCAGCTGCACTGCGCTGGACTGGCCACGCCACACCTCCCCTCAGGAGCCAGGGCAGCTCACGGCGGAGCATGCTGTGGACAGGAACAAATCCTTTCAGTATAGCGTTAAAGCTCAGACCTGCTCAGGGCGATGGAGCTAGCTCCTTCTAGGACTGGCTAACCACCACATACTGGGGGCTGCACCTCGAGTGAGCAGTTAACCCTTGGCAATATGCTAGGACACCAGTCAGTAGCATGGTCACCCAGTGAGGCTGGGGCCTCAGGTGGATCACCATGGAGACAGCGACTCTACAGTTGCTCTAGGAGAGGACCCTCGATGCACCTTAGGAACACGCGTGTCCCAGTGTTCGTCAGGTGCCAGTGCCTTGGCAGAGCACCTTGGTTACATCAGGCACCAAGTAGGATCAATCCCTGCTGTATTTGGTAACTACGAATTTGGGCTTTTTACCCTGGAAATGTCAGCCCTAAAGCACAAATCAGCCTCACCATGGATTGTGCCTCCAGATCCCCAGCAGCACAAAGACTAGGACTTCACACTCTTGCTCATCACTGTTAGGGGCAAGAAACCCAGAGCAAGTGACAGCCTGGTGGCAGAATAGCATGCTTCTGTCACAGAATAACCAGTTCTAAGCCACCTCAGAGGGAGAAGGAGCAGGTGTGCAGACCTCAGATACCTACTCAGACACAGCCTTGGCTCCCCAGTCAAAGACATTCCCAGCTAAGAGCCCCTTCACCAGGGCCAGCTGCCGCTCTTCCCAGCCTAGTGAGTCCAGCGAGCGTGTCACACTCTGAAAGCATTTTAGCGCGAGGCCATTTTCTTTCTGTTTCACCTGTGGGAAAGACACACAGGCGTTGCTTTATTGGTGCTCACTCTGAAGGTAGGCCCACACTACTCCTTGTACCCTCTAGGGAGGTTTCTGCAGGGCAGCAGATGAAGGGGGCTCAAGGAGGACTGCAAACACTAACCAGGGAGAAGGCGGCACTTGGTGTTGTGCTCTCGAGAGGTGAGGCTCAGGGCTGGGAGGAGCAGGCTACTTACTGACTTGGGGCAGTCCTCGTGTCTACCTGGTGTTGGGTGAAGCAGGGAGGCACTTTGGCCCACAAGACTGAGTGGAGTCAGGAGGGCACGGGGTATGCACCCCCAGAAGCCACTGTGCATGGGCAGCTGAGGAAGGGCAAGATGGCTGACAACAGGGAAAGAAGGGGCCCACGGTTCCTAGCCAGAGGGGTGGAGGAGTGCTAACACACACCTAGAGTAGAGCTGTGCACCGAGAACTAGCCAGTGTGAGCTCAGACCTCCTGAGGTTGGCACAACAAAATTCTACTGAGTCCTCTGTACCCTACTTGTAGCCTACATGGCTCACCTTGGAGTAGGGATCTGGGAAGTTGAACTCATTCAAACAGTGTTCTCTTGTGTCCAACAGGCTGCGCACAGTCAGTGTCCCATAAGCACTGGAGACAAAACCAGGATGGAGTATGGCTGAACAAGACAGGTCTCACAGAGCCCAGGAAAGCCCAGGAGACCTCTTACACAGCCGGAAAAGACCTTGCTGTGTGGGCTTCATCCTCCCACCAGGCCAGTTGAGGTCCCTGTGCCAAGAAGGGAACCCTTCCTCAGTGGCCACAGGCAGGGGCTAGCCTGGGGTCACAGGACTCACAAGGGCTGGTGCCGGAGGGTCTGCAGTTTGCCCCAGTACTTCTGCCGGAACTTCTCTGCCCTGTCAACTGCATCCATGGACTCTGGCTGGCTGGCCACAGCTCGCTTCACCACCTGCCAACAGCAGAGGGGTCAAATCAGCTCTGCAGAGACAGCACAGGCTGAGGGCAGGCAATGCCTGGTGGGGCTCTGCCCAGCTGCACTGGGGCACACTTGCACAGCTACAATCACAGTAACGGTGACAGTGCTGCTGTCTGGTACTTCAGTTTTCAGAGACACCACATCTGCCTACATCCTGTTGCTGCTTTGGGAGGCAGAAAGAGACCATGGTGCTTCCCTAGCAGCTACAAAGACTAAGGCTCTGATTTATTCCAAGAGTTGCTACTTGGGACCCAGGGCTGTGTCCCTCACTCACCACATACCTAGATAACTGAAAAAGGGTTGGGAATTCCTACTGTGGCCACAACCTTCGAGCCTGCCGGAGCTTGAGGTTTAGCTGCCACAGCCCTGCCCCAACACCTCCCAGAAGCTGGCACTACCACTATACACAGTGCTGGCACTGAAGAAGGTAGAAAATGCACAAGGAGGCATATGGTTTGAATCTGAAATGCTCCCCAAAAGCCCATGTGTCAAAGGCTTGGTACTCAGAGGTGGGCCTTTGGAAGGTGAGCTCTTCACTGACAGACTCAAAATACTAAGACCATTGTAAAGTAGAATATGGGAGGTGGGGCCTCGCTGAGAAAAAAAAAAATCACTAGGGGCTTGCCCTGAGAGAGAGAGGGAGGGAGAGAGAGAGAGGGAAAGAGAGAGAG
>NC_034595.1:105810950-105858235 GCF_900095145.1 Mus pahari | reverse complement strand
GAGAGGGAGGAGAGGGAGAGGGAGAGGGTGTGTGGCTGTGGGTGTGGGTGTGTGTGTCCTGAGAAAGGATCTTACTATGTAGCGCTGGTTGGTTTGAACTCCCTATGTATGCAAGACTGGGCTCGGCCTCACTGAGATCTGCCTGCCTCGCCTCCTGAGTCCTGGGAGCAAAGGCGTTCGACACCACAACAGCCTTGAAGGGTTAACTCTTGTTTTGGCCCCTTCCATCTCTCCCTCTCTGCTCCTGGTTACCACAGAGCAGGCAGCTTTGCTGTAGTGTGCCCTGCCTCGCCACAGGGCCTTCCTACGTTTCTGTAAGACTCTGACACAGAGACAGAAAAAAAATGAACAAAGAAATAGCCCCACAAAGCAACATACAACCCTGTTTACATCAGAATCACAACAGGTGCCTGGCATGCTGTAATCCCAGCACTCAGCAGGCTGAGGCAGAAGGATCATGACTGAGTACATCCAATCCTGGGCTACGGAGTAAAACCCTTTCTCCAAAAAAGGCCAAAAGCAAGGAGCCCCGTGTGATGGCTTGCCTGCTGAAAAGCTGTCAACAGTGAAGGCGCGTGCTGCTCTGAAGAGGCCGTGTCACTGTGTCACGCCCTTACCCTACACACAGTCCAGACAGGCATACTCTTGCCTTACTAAGACCACATGACCTCTGGGACATGTCCCTGCCCTCTTCCCCTTCTTTCCCCTGTTAATCCTCATAGGGATGGAGCCAGCTGAGCCCAAGAGCAGCCCAGGTGCTGGGGGACCACACACGCCCTCCACTTGCTGTATCTTGGAGCCTCACCCCATCCAGGGCTTCCTCAAAGCACGTGAGCCAGTACTGACGGGCCAGAGCATCATCTGTGAGGTCGACCGTGTCAGGCACATAGGAGGACGGGTCCAGGAGGAGGGGCAGGTTGACCAGGGGCCTCTCCAGCCGGTCCATTTCCAGAAGGTCAAACTAGGAGGACAAGAAGAGGTCAGTGGAAAGGCTGCTGTCAGAAAGGTCACAACCCTGACATAAGCTCTGGCTTTCAACATGAATGCAGCAGCTCCACCCGTCTTCCTGCAGCACCAGCCAGACTTCCTGGATTCTGTCCATGGTTTGGCTGTGGAGTGGGTCTACGCTTGAAAGCTTCAGATCAGGGTGGCTCCCTAAACTACCTCCCTTAACTGTCCCCTTAACCCCACAGCAGCCTGTGGTTCATAAGCTGGCCCTGGCTGCTCGCACACCGGCTCATGCTGCCTTCCTCCCGGCACTCTGCCTGAGTTTTAGCTCTGGTTCTCAACCGTGCTGGGGAGCTGCAGTGGTAAGTCCCAGCAGCCCTCTAGCTCTCAGTCTCATCTGCGTGAGTTCTGGCAGACTCGCTGCTGGTACATGCCTTGGCTTCTGTCTTGTCCAGCTGATGAGCTATCTGCAAAGCACTACAGGGCTGTTCCTCATACACTGGCCCTGGGACGCAATCGGGAAGACCAGATACTCAGGCAGTCACATGGACTGCCTAACTAAGCATGTGCACAGCAGTGAGGTGAGCCGTGCTATGCTGTCTGTGCCCAGCAGCGGCTCTTGCCCCAGAGAAGTGTGACCTCTGCTCCAAGGTCACCTCTTTTTGATCTCAAGTGTCTATCTGCCATACCACACTCCTGAACTCAAGCCCCTTCAGCCAGGGCATTTCAACTGCAATGACTGAACATGAACTCTGGGTTAAGACTCAGCTTGGACAGAGCCACAGGGGTAAATGCTTGCAAACCCTGGGAACACATACAAGTGGCAAGGTTAGCATGAAAGGTCTGAGAAACTCCCAAGCTGCCCAGGAATGGACAGGGGTTATCTACATTAACCACTGGCTCACCACTGAGCGCCCCAGCCTCAGCGCCCTCTGCGCAGGAGAACACATAGCTCTCTAGCTTCATGTCACTAGCTACTATGCTACCAAGTTTCCTGCTCTGAAGGTCTTGCCATTGCCAGGGTCTAGGTGGCTTAGCTCTGTCTCTCTTGGCAATCTACGCCTCTAATGACTGCTCAGCACCTGGACATCAGCTGTTTGTGACACATCATCCCAGCATAGGCTCTGTAGGCCCCAAGGTGTAGGACAGAGCTGGGCAGTGCCACTCACCCTGCCATGTTCTACTAAGGGAAGCATAAGCCACCTTTCTCTTTAGACAGAAGGACAACTTTGCTTGCTGTTGTCTCCATCTCGGGGGGCCATGTGGCAGGCCTCAGCAGGGCCACTTGAATTAAAAACCAAGGGTGGGAGATGCCCATTTTAGAGCAGCCGTTCCCCACCCAGCCTGGCCCACGGACAAATGCCCAGGGGCATGTGGAACACTCTACTGCAGAGGCCCGGGCTCACTACCAAGGGATGCTGGGTCGACACAGTGCCGACAACCTTGTGCGAGGGTGGTGGCTTACTTCCTGCTTCTAGAAGTAGCCTTTTACTCCAACTACTCTTCCCAGACATATATGGCATTTGGAGTTACAAAAGCTCCACAGCCAATTGTCAGACGCCCAAACAGCCGCAAAATGGCTACTACACCATAGTGGCATCTGACCTGCAGGAGCCCGCATGAAGAGGGCTCTAAGGAGGCATGTGCTAAGGAGTCTCCCAACCCACCGGCTCCGCAGTGCTCAGCCTGCCTCTGGCCAGGTGAGCCAGTGTCTGCAGCCACAGTGGATTTCATCCTTGTGGAGACATGAGGAATGGATCTAGAACACTCTAGGGAGAGCAGATTTCCCCAGAAACACAAAGCTGCTGGCCGCGAGCTCAGACAGAGGCAGGCCTACTCTCTGCTCTTGCCGCAAACATCATGGCAGCTGCCAGCCAGGGTGCTTTGCATGGAACACCAGGCCTCTCAGGCTCCGGGGGCTCTCGAAGCCTCCATGCCTCCTGCCTTCAAGTCTAACTTGTCATCAACATCAAACCAGCCTGTGTGGTGAGAGGCCACAGTGGAGACGGCTGGGCAGGCTGCTCCGGAAGGGCCTGCTACTCACTGTGCCGCTCCTTGCCCGCTGTGTCGGGCACAGCTCGGGCGACGTGCTCATCAGCCCGGAGCTGGCTGCGTAGTTCTCACCCCAGCTGTACTGGTTAGGATCTGGAAAAACGAGAAGCTGGTCACCGTGTCAGCCTCGCCCTTGATTCAAAGGGGAAAGTAGAGGAGGAAAAGGGATAAAATCATTGGTCTATTTACACGCTACGGATTACCCCTTTCTGTGGCTTCCTCAAGCCTCATGTCCCACCCCCTGGTCCCCGCTCTCCCACCCAGATGCCCAGCCAGGGCACAGCCACATCCTGCACAGCCAGCCACTGCTCACTGCGGTGACTCTACTCACTGTCTTGCTCGGCTCCTTTTAAAAATGCCCCGATGGCTCCCAGGTAGCCTTCATGTCTCAGGAAGAGTGCCTGGACTTCACCCTGCCCCAGCCCAAGCCCACACATAACTGGTCAGTGTCCAGTCAGATCCATTGTGTACCCACCACACTAGTGCACCAGCGTCTTCAAGGCTGCCTGATAGATACCCTGCCAACAGAGGGTACCTGCACGCCACTGGCTAGCCTGCCCGCTGTGGAACCTGACTGGAAGACAGACTCCACAAGGCTACCTTGAGCTTGCTACAGCCTATTCCTGAGCGCCAATCTATAGCACTTCGCTGGCCCATATACCCCGGACCAGGTTACCTCACTAAAGGACAGTCCCTGATTGCCCTTCATTGTAACAGGCTACACTCAATGCACAGAATGCCAAACTGGCCAGGAGGAAGGTGCAGTTGACCAGAAGGTCTGGGTGGATGGGAGGGCCATAGGCCTGTGGGGACTTATCTCCCCAAGGAGCCTGCTGGCAAGGAACTATGACTGTGTCCCAGCTCAGAGCATTGCAATGTGCTCTTGGGTATGGGTTCTGGTCAGCATCCTGCCATTTGGGGAGACTTTCAGGGGTACATTGGAGCAACCAGGATGAGCTGAGTCCACACCAGTACAGGGACAGGAAATTGGGTGCAGTCACCTTAGAGAAGAAGTTAATGCTGTAGGTGATTGTACGCATGGTCACGGGGTGACCCCGGATGAAGAAGCCCCCAAAGTAGACCCTGTCCAAGCCGTGGAGCTTGGCGTACAGACAGGCGAGCTGCCCAATGTCATTGCTGATCATGTGCAGCAGGCTCTTGGCCATGTCTTCTTTGGAGAACTCTGAGAGGGGAATGAAAACAGAACCCAGGGTGTGAGGTCAGTGTCACCAGGTGACAGACAGCTGGAGGGAAGAGGGCAGGGATGAGGCTTCATTTTCAAGAAAAAAAACAACTATCCTAACTGCTTTTCCTAGCTTGTATTTTCTTGGAAACAGAGGCTGAGGTAGCCATCTGGCAATGTTCTAACGAGCTAGAGCAGGATTCTGGGAAGGTGAGCCCTGGAGGCCCAACAAGAACAGTCTCAGGGAGATCTGTGAGATCTGACTCTCCACACAAGTGGGCAGAGTGATGTCCTGGGCACTGAGGCTGGCTGTGGCTGGGTCATGAAAGGCAGATACTGGCAGGTACCTCTGTCAGCAGTGGCTGACTTCCCAAAACTGCTTGCGATGAGATTGCCACTCAGGCCCAGGGTCTGGTGGGCCCCACCATAGATGTCCTGGACCAGCATGTCAACGTTGGCATGCCGGCCTCTGGAAGCCAACTGCAGCAGCTCATCAAACTTCTGTGGAGGCAAAGCAGAGCACAGCAGGGTAGTGAGGGCCTAGCAGCCAGGGCACCTCACTACCCTGGATAGCAGAGAGGAGACTGCACAGTCAAATGTGAATGGCCCTCCCTCAGCACAAGGGGCAAGGGAGGATGCTAGACCACTGAGCTGGCCGAGCTCCAGCAGTTCAAAGCCCTTGCACTTCAGAGTATGAACAGCTCAGTCACAGGGATCCAGGACCTTTCACTGGAGCCAGGATATTGGGAGTAGCTTCTGCAGACATGCACCAAGGCCCTTCTAAGGGCCACAGAGTGGAGGTTCTGCAGGGAATACCTTTGTTTTGGTGAGCAGAGCCCCGAGCCCCCAGAAGGTGCCTCCTCCAATGGAGCTTCCACCAATCCACTCAAACCGGTCCTCTGTCTCCACCTGAGAAAGAGAAGGGCATGCACCAGGCTGCAGGCCACACAGGCTGCTAGGATATTGGGGTCAGGGCTGCCATGTCCTTCCTCAAGTTTCTGCCATACTTTTCCAAGTGAACCCTTGGTGGCACTGATACAAGTGGTTGGTGCTTGCCTGTCATGCCAAGGACGGCTCTGTGAAGGGTCAAAGCTGTGCCCATGCCCAGTGAAGTCTGTGATGCGGCACACACAGTCAGCAGGCGCTGAGCCCTTCAGCTGCCCTTCTGTGGACTCTCACCTTCACGATGGAGACGCCAGAACCAATGTTGACTAGGAGGTAGGGGAAGATGTTGGGGTGATTTGTCTGAAATCGAAACTCTGGGTCTGAGTCTTTCTGGTACATGAAGGCCTCATGTGGGATGTTCTTCAGCACAAAGTTGCACCCCTTAATCAAGCAGGTCATTACATCCTCTTTGTCCACCCTGGAAATAAAAGAACCTAGTCACAAGAGTCAACCTCGGTGCACTTGGTAGGAGGCAGCACTGGGAAGCCAGACTGTGCCCACACGGGCCCTGGGTTGCAGTCAGCAAGGCCACCTAGGCAGCACCCACAGTCAGCACGGAAGTTCAGGCCCCCGCCGCACTGCAGGCACCACAGGTATCGCCCCAACTCACTTCAGACGCAGCTTCTCCTCGATGAGGTCCTTGAACTTGTAGGCTCCACCCCCAGTGGCCTGGATGACCTTGGTCTCGGTGTTGACTAGGTGGTCTCTGATGAAGTCCAGGCAGGCTTCCATGTAGGTGTTCTCAAACTTGATGAAATGCAGGCGAGCAGTGACCTCCTCCTGAACTGAGATCTCATAGGGCGGCTCATGGTCCTGCTCCATGTCCTGGAAAGAGTTAAAAAGTCTTCAAGAGGCAAGGATAGCCCCGAGCACCCTGCCCCAGCACATTAGGCATTTACTCAACTGTGATACACAAAATACCTGATGTTACCTTAGGCCAAGGCATAGACAGCATAGACAGGTAAGAGGCCTGCATACCTTCAGACAAGGAGCAGGGGAAGGGGAGGCATTCTCACAAAGGGTAGGAAAGGACACCTCACAAGGAGTCAGGGAAGAACAATCAACTCCAGGACCATAGTGTTAACATATGTAAACAGCAGGGGACAACAAACAAAAAACAACAGTATGAAGTACAAGGCCGGAGGGAAGCAGCACCCCGCCCAGCTCCACTGATGCACTTGCCTACCTTTCCTGGGTGGTCAAAAGACCTCACTTTGGCCACTTTGTGCTGTACGGTGGAATAGTAGGCCAACTTGGTCAATGATCCACCTACACGGAGAAGACAAAAACCACAGAAATTCAGAACAGAGAAAAGGAGACCCTGAGATCCACCTCCTTCCCCTAAGCTCTCCGGGTACACTGGTGTTTCAGCAGCCTCTTCCTTGCACACTAGAGTCTGTAGATAGGAGCTTAGTGCTTTATGAACTTGAAGTCACAGATGAGAGGAGAGAGTACCGGTCACTGAGGGAACATGTTTCCTTTACAAGTCCTGTGCCCCCTCAGGTTCTTAACTAATCTGAGTTCAAGGCTTCCCTCCCCACACTCACAAAGCCCCAAGGCAGAGCCAGAGTCAGTTTGCCTCGGAGAGCACTCGGCTGTCCCGGGTTTTAAAGAAATGTTCTTTTCAAGAGCTGGGGAGAGGTTCCGTTGATAGAGCATGAGCCTTGTACCATGAGGGGTTGAGCCCAGATGCCCAGAACCCACAGAATGGCAGTGTGTGTTTACAATCCCGCAATCACCAAGTGGGAGAAGAGAAAACCAGGCAAACTCCTAGGGCTTGCTGGCCAGCTACTCCAGCCTACTTGGTAAAGCTCCAAGCCATTTAGAGATAAAAAGGGGAAGAAAGGTCTGAGGAGCAGCCTGACATGGGCCTCTGACCACCCCTCTCTAAACACTCAGTTACAAAGCCAGGCCTGGAGGTGCAGCAGACCTGTAATCCCAGCTAACTGGGAGGCGGAGGCAGAGACAGGAGGATCACAAGTTCAAGGTCAGCCCAGGCAGCTTAGTGGGATCCTGTCTCACAATAAAACATAAGATGTGGGCTGAGGGCAGAGGACATGACGGAAGTGTGGTCTACTGTACATGGAATGTTTTCTTCCAGCCACAAAAGAATGACATCATGTCATCGGCAGGAAAAGGGAAATGATCAGATGATCAGACTCGGTGAGCCAAGCCAGTCTCAGAAAGATGGATGCACACTCCTCTTATTGTGTTTCCTGGACTTTATATGTGTGTGTGTGTGTGTGTGCCGCGAGACAAGAGAGAAGTAAGATGTCTGGGGAGATAAAATGAGAAGAGGGACGGGCACAAGCGAAGAACATGAGCAGAAATATCCCCTGCATACATGGCACATGTATAAGGAGTTAAAAAACATACTATAAAAAGAGGGATGGGATGTAGCTCAGTAGTAGACCCGTGCCTGCACATGCGGGTCCCAACTAAGCAGACTCGTCCATCCACACCTGACCTCTCATCTTAACAGGTCAGGGTGGGTAACACAGGGTCAGCAGGGAGGGCTTACCTACAGGGACTGAGGGTCAGGAGCGGCCACAGCCTTCAGGACTTTGAGCCCATGGAGCAGCCCAGGACCCACAAGTAGGCAAAGGAAGTAAGTCAACAGCCTTCACGGACCCCAAGCTCTTTTGTTTGCTGTTTTCAAAGATTTAATTTTTATATATTTTTTAATTGGGGGGGGGTATTTTTATTTCATGTGTATGGATGTCTTGCCTAAATAAATGCCTGAGCACCATGTCCATGAAGTGTCTGAGGCCAGAAGAGGGCATCGGTTCCCCTGTAAATGGAGTTACAGGTGGTTGTCAGCCACCACATGGATGCTGGGAATTGAATCGGAGAGTCCTCTTAAAGAATGGTCAGTGGTCCTTTCCTACTGCTTATCCATTTTCTTCAGTTTGTGAGGCAGAGTCTCTGTTATATAGACCGAGCTGGCCTTGAACCTATGGAGTTCCATCTGCTTCTGCCTCCCAAGTGCTGGGATATGCATCAATCGCCACACCTGGAGTCAGGCAGGCTCTCCACATCTTCACAGAGCCCTGTCACCATGGAATACAGCACACTGCCGACCTCTGGGCTCCAGAAAAAGCACAAGTCCTCTGTCCACTTGAGCCACACACTCCAGGGAGAGTTGCCCAGAGTTCCAGAGAAGGACATGACAAGGACAAGCCCCTGCAGGCAGAAAAGACACCTTCCAGTTTGTAGATGCAACTGCAGATTCACAGGCCCCCAGGTGACACATGGGGAAACCAGGAACGTCTGAACCCCACTTCGGCTACATCTCTCAGAGGCCTGACCAGGCAAAGGTTTCTCAGTGGCAGAGTAAAATGGCTAAGTTATTTGCAAGTGTTGGCTTTGAGGAAATACTAAGGGACTTCAGGAGAGCAGATACTCAAATTTACAAACGTGCAGGACCAAGGTGTTTGGAGGCCAGAGTTCTCCCCTCAGTGAAACTGACACAATGAAGTCTGTCCTGGCGGCCCATTCTCGGTTCAGTGAGTGTATCACGTGCTTCTCCCACCCCTGGCCACAGTCCTAAGCCTCCTGATCTCTCTCCCGCCCCCAATCCCTGCTTGTCTGACTCTAAATGCTTTTGTAACTCACTCTGAGTGAGGACACTCGGTTTCCTAAAAGAAAGGCTGAGCAAACGGATGGAGGTGTACTTTATCCAGTTACGGATCTGGGAGTAAAGGTGCTTGCTGTCTGGAGTTTGATCCCCAGGACCCACATGGTAGGAGAGAATCCTACCAAGTTGTCCTATGACTGTCACCTGTACACCACGGCACCAAGAAGGGCAGGACAGCCTAGCATTTACTACCCCGAAGTCTCCTCCTGCCTGGGTTTCCAACTCAGCTGACATCAGTGTCCCCATCCAAGAAAGGAAAAGGGCTTGCCAAGAACACAGAACAGCTGAGGCTTCCTGGATCCAGGGACACAGTGAGGAAGGAGGAAACAGGAGAAGTCTGTTTTTAAACAACACTGCGATAAGATGTTTTGTAGGTGCCTGAGCTGTCAACCCTATCCTGAGCTGTGATCTCCCATGAGTTGCAGAAAAAAAAAAAGAAAAGAAGAAAGAAAGAAAGAACAAAAGAAAAAAGGTCTGTTTTCAGGAACGCATGATCTTCCAATCTCAGATTCAGGACCCAGACTGATGATGGAAGCAAAACCCAACACTGAACATCCCCATCCCCTGCAATGTCCTTCTGTCCAGACAGCCCTGGTCTGGCCTCAGGCCTTCAGCTTGAGGGCACCTCTCCACTACAGCTCATGCTTTATTAGCTGTTGGTTAGATGGTCTCTGGGTACCACATAGATTATCCAAGGTGAGCCCCATTTTCTTAACTGCCTGATGATGTTTGAATTAATTTTCAACTGCTTTCCATACACAGTTATTTAATTTTGCCTCCTTCCTAATGAACAAGTGTAAGACCACAAAGCATGAAACCTAGCCCTGGAGTGAAGGTTTCAGGATCTTGGAACAGCTGCCTTGGGGCCTTTGGAGAGGTCAAGTTGTGGACAGTTGAAGTGCAAGCTCATCACTTCTAACCTAATATACAGTCAGTCACCGAGTTATCTCAGGTGCTACTAGAATCTTGGCCCACTCCATCACCCTCCTGAGCCTTTGATAAAGCTGGAACACAGGACAGGCCAGCAGGCCATCTTTACTTTCTCAGCCATTCCTCATTCCTCCCAAGGAAGAACACCTCAGAGAGACAACCCAAAAGCAAGAGAGGGCAGGGAACATATTCAATATTCCAGAAGTAAAGAGAATCTTCACAGTCTCATAACAGCCCAGGCTTTTCAAGGCGGCTAGGAGCCAGCAGCACACCCATTCATTCACGGAGATAAGTCCAAGACTGCGGATGTTGCCCGGCTGTGTGGGGCCTCATTGACCACGCTGGCATCAAGAGACACACGGGAAAACTGTGCCTGCAAGCAGTTGGGTGCAAAGCTCCTCAATAACAGGATGCAGAGCAGAGTGCTTGGGGGATAGGAGTAGGGGATGGGGAGGGGGAGCGTTGGCCGGCTACCATCCTGGATCTGCTGTCTACGAATAGAAAGACCACGGAGAAAGCTAGCCTTCTTCTGTGCCTTGGTCTCCGCATCTGTACACCAGGGCGGTGATAGAACCTCTCCCGAGGACTTGTTAGTGGGCATGAGGCTGCCCAACGCGGGAAGGGGATCTAAGGTGAGCCTGTGGCGGGTCGGCAGGAAGGTGAACTACCAGGCACGCAGGAGGCGGCGGCAGCCGTAGCCACCACGGTCCACGCTGGGAGCTTTACACCCAGCGCTCGACAAGTGTCCAGGCCCAACGTCTCCACAACTGTCTGGGAAACTGGAGCTCCGGCGGACTGCGCCGCGGGGCCAAGGCCAGCCTCATCCCGGGGGATTCTGAGCAGATGAGGACCCCTCCCGAGGCCACCCGCCCCGCCCGTCCCTCCACCGAGCCCTCACAAGCCACCGGCGCTGCGCGGACTACGAGGCCCGACGTGCCCCGCTCCAACCGCGCAGCGCCTACCGGGAGCTGGAGTCCGACGGGCGGCTCGGCCCCGCACCTCGACGCGGCACACACTATGAGTCCCGAGAGGCTGTGCGGCGACCCGTGAGGCTGTGCGCGTGGCCCGCGCCCCCGCCCTTCGTCCTTCCCGCCGCCCCCGCTGGCCACCCGCGCCCACTGCTCCGGCCACCCTCTCGAGTACCCGGTCCGTGTCTACCTATATCAATGGCGAAGCGCTTGGCGTTCTCCAGGTTGCGGAAGATCTCGTCCGGGGGCAGCGTGATGCTCTTGTCCAGACTGTCCCCGCCGCTCCCGCCGCCGCTCGCTCCACGCTCCGCCATTTTGAAAGTGCCCGGCCAGCCTCATCAGCCATGGAAATATATGCGCATATAATTGACTGCTAAACGACAGCGTGCATAAATTATGCTAATGAGACTCCGCCCCACTCAGCCTGTGCGGGAGGCCGGGCCGCCGGACCGTCCTAGACAAGTGTCCTAGAAGCCAGGATTGCGAGAGGGAGGGCCGTTATTCTCCAAACTACCAATATGAAGCTTTTGGAATATTGTTCTTTCGCTGAGCTGGCTAGATGCTAACTTGGTTCGATCCTGGCGATCCTGCTTTCATATCTCCTTGCTGTGAGGTTAGCCCTGTAAGCTGCTGTGATTTCTGCTAGGGTGACCCACCATCCTGGTTTCCCAAAGGAGTGGGACCTTCAATGCTAAAACTCCCATATTAATTGGAGTAGTTTTAAGGACCCTACATTCGAGGAATGCCCAGCCACGGGGAAGGGACATAGAATAGGGTCGTGCGTCTGCAGCTGGGGAAGATCAGCACTTTAATGGCAATCTGCACAAAGTATAGGGGGGAAGGGGAGAGGGTGCCTGGAAGAGGGGGCAGGGCTCCAAAGTGGAGGTGATCTGGAGTTCCTGTTGACTTAAGTCCCTTGAGAGAGAGCACTGTGTCCTCCAAGAGGTCCATCACGTAACTTAATATCTTGCTCTCAGGTGACTTGCCAGGCACCTGGAGCACAGGGCTGAGGCAATGCACAGGCTCAGCTGCCATATATCTACATTGATTCCAGGAGGAGGCAACCTTGTATGTGTTTGCCAACAGAGTGGGTGTACTCTGAATGGGAGAGCCTGCTCCAGGGTGGCAGGGCTCCTGAGAATGAGGTGACCCAGCAACTTCAGTCCCTGTAAGTGGAGTATGCCTGGCCCGTGTGTAGGACACTCCACAAGGGCACTGGCCTCCTCCCCTGTTGGTAGATGTTCTCTGTCCTTGCTTATTATATGTGGGTCACAGCAGGGTCCTCAGGTGGTCACTGGCAGAGTAGATAGGAATAAGAGGGTGGTGGTGGTTAATGAACTGCTGGGTGGGAAAGATCCAAGTCGGGGCAGGAGCCACATCTGTGACTTTGTCATTCAGAAGACACGTAGACACACCTTCCCACTCCTTGCTCCGTGGGTTTTGCCTTTGGACAGCCCTGTGAACCTGACAAACATTCTGTAGCCTGCCTTAAAGCAGACAACCTGTCTTAGACAATGGCCCATACCTACCAGGCTCATGGCTTGAATGGAATGGGTCAGTCCTGGCCCTGGTCACTCTGTGGAAGGGAGGGCATTTATGAATTGCCTAAGCAGGCAAACTAAGGGAAGCAGGAACTAGAATGGATACTTCCTTAGATTTGGCACAGCCGAGCCTCTTGCTGCAGCAAGAGGTCCACTGAGGCCCTCAGCTTCCTCTCAGTGGACAAAGCAGAGGGTCTATAGTTGTTAGGATCCTTTCCCCCACCCTCTCCTGGGAGCTAGCAGAAACCCCCGCAGCCCGCAGCAGCTACCCAGGTCTTGTTCACCGTGAGAGCAACAACAGCTCTGTATGCCCCTCTCCTCTCCACCTCCTGCCCTCCCTTTTTCTCTATGGCAGAGGACCACCAGCAAGCACTCCTCCTGATCCGGGTTTGTGAACATGGTAGATCCCACTGTTCCACCTCCAGCCACAGGGGAAGCCGCCCCTTGGCTGCTAAGGACGAGAGGCACAGACATGGAGGGCTTGATATTTTATTAGAAGCCTTCAGAACAGCCTGTGTTCTCCCACATGACCAAGAGTTCAAATTCTAAGTACAAAATAAATCGTGCCCACATGCACCCACCCATACAAAGGAATCCTTTAAGGATCGTCGTGGAGACCCCACCCTCCCAGAAAGCCCACTGTGAGCGCGCATCAGACAGCCAAGGCCATGTGGACCTTGAGGTGAGGTCCCATGGGCCCTACGCCCACGCAGGCTGAGTGCTTTCCTATGAGGAAACATCTGCAGTTCCGCCTTCACAAAAGGCAAATGTGCCCAGGGCACAGCCCGCCTGCAGGGTGCTTGCCCAGCAGCAACGGGCCCTGAAGAAAGTCCTCTACGGGCTGGGGTGAGCCAACCCCGACTCTACAAATATCATAGAACCGCCGGTGATGACCGGGAACTTCGCAGAAGTCACTTGCTGAAATGCAAACACAAAACAACCCCACGGGGTCGGACGGGCGGCAGAGGGTGGGCCCTGATTATCCCCAAATGACAACTCTGCACACACATTCTCTAAGAATGACCCTCCTGCTGGCCAGCCAACCGGGGGAGGGAGCCTTCGGAAGAAGGTAGCGGCCAACCTGGGGCTGAACTGAGGCTGGGGAATGTCTTCCCACACCCAGAGGAACGAGCTCATCCTCTGGTCCGCTCCAGGCACCGATGGGCCGCTGGGTCACCAGGGCCGCCAGAGGCCGCAGGCGGGTTGGTGCGAGGTGGAGACGGCGGCAGCAGCCTTAGCGGAGGAGCGCGCCGGTTGGGGCGCAGCTCCAGGAGTCGGGGCCTCCTTGGCAGGCGCGGTGGGAGCTGGGGGCCGCTGGAAGTGGTAAAGCAGCTTCATCTGCGTGTCGCTGGCGGCGTGCAGGGTCAGGAACTGCACTGCCTCCTGCAGGCACCACGAGTAGCCCTCGCTGTAGTCCTGGTGCAGGCTCTTGGGGCCGGCGGCTGCGGCAAAGGCTGTGGGGAGACGGAGCGGCATGAGTGGGGCGCGCGCGGTGGGAGCCACATCGGCGGGGAGCAGGAGGCGGGCGCAGGCGCCGGGCTCACCTTTGCTGTGTTTCAGGTAGCTGACGGCCATCTCCAGGATGTCGGCCTTCTCCAGCTTGGAGTTGGGCTGGTGCCGCGCGAACTCCTGCTCCAGCAGCAGCTTCAGCTGCTCTATGCTGCTGTTGATGCGGTCCCGGCGCATCTTCTCCACCACCGGCTTCCGCAGCTGCGGGAGGAGAGGCGTCAGGTGGGCGGCGGACGCCGGAGGCCCCGGGGGAACGGGACGGCGCGCGCGCCGGGCGAGTGGCACTTACTCGGTTTTTCTCCTTGGGACTGAGCATCTCAACCGCCACGGTACTTGGGGCCATGCCTGGAGCTCTGGAGGCGATTAGCGAGCGGAGCGGAGCGGACAGAGCCAGGCGTCCCGGGCTGGCGCGACCTGGACCCCAGCACGCCAGCCCTATATAGGCGCGGGCAGCGGTCCGGCGCCTGGGGTCCGGGCGCCGCGGCCGTTCCCACACTCGGCGGCCAATGGCGGCGCCGGCCGCACAAAGGCGCCGGCCCATTAGCGCACGCTAAATTGCCTGTGAATTGGCGCGGGCACAATGGTCGCTCCCCGAGGAGCAGGTGGGCCGCGCGGCACAATGTCCGGGCTGTGGGAACGCGCTCGCCCTCATTAGCATCCCGGGGCCTGATGCTGAGAGCCCCGCGCCTCAATATGCTGCCTTTTCCCAGGCCGCGGGGAGGTGGGGAGGGCAGGAAGGAGTGCTCCCCCCTTCTTCCCTCCCACTCCCCAGAGGCTCCCCACCGCTGGCTGGCAGAGGCCACAGGCGCAGAGAAATGAGAGTTTTACAATGAACAGACAGCGGCTTCCAGAGGAGTGGGCACCCTCCCCAGCTGGGACCTGTTGCCCACGGGCACAGTGGGTTAAAGTGGGCCATACTTCCTCAAAACAGATGCTGCGGCCATGCCATTCGCAGGTACAGGATGAGAGAGGGACTCAGGTGTTTAGGATTTAGGACTCTGGCGCTTTATTGCCAGTTCCGTCAGTTGAGAGGAGTGACTTCTCCGAAGCTAGAAATGGCCACGCGCGGAGCCTGCCAAGCCTCCTTCTAGGCTGGCTGAATTTGTTTTGGATAGTACCCAGAAGGAAGCCCCATACCCAGGAAGCCCTCAGGAACCCCTGAACCCACAGGGTATCTGGGCTGCTCTTGGGTCACCAGGTGCCACATGCATCTCTGAAACAGGAGGACCATGCCTCCTTCATGCTGTCTGTGATCACTACTCCCACGTGGCTTTTAGGAAACCGTGGCTGCCCTTAACTCCTCTCATGACATCTCCCTCTGCGAGCGTTTGCGTGCCTCTGTGTGTGTGTGTGTGTGTGTGTGTGTGTTCCAATTTCACTCAGCATTTTGTGTTGGCAGGTAGAAGGTGGAAGACCTAAAAATAAGCCCCCATATGAATGCCGTGCCGGTGTGGATGGGCCTCTTTGCAAGAACTGATAACTGTGGTGCCTAACCAGGTGACCTTACTAGTCACACCATAGACATCTAGGGGATGGCCATGTTAGGCGCGTCCCTCCATCTGGAACCTGTACTATTTCCCCAATACTCAGCAGGAGCTGGGAGATAAGGCCTGTGCTTCCTCCTAGGGGCAACCTAAGACCTAGCTAGGCCCAAAACAGGAGGCTGGCATCAGAGCACAATAACCAGTAGATGTCAGCCATGTCTGAGCTCAGGAACTGAAGGGCCTTCACGGTGTCCACTCAGGAAACGCCCTCCTGCTACGGTAGTGACCCATTACTGTAAGTGATCTATTCTCTATGGTAGTGACCCACTGCTGTAAGTGATCTCTATTCGCTATGGTAGTGACCCACTGCTGTAAGTGATCTATTCGCTATGGTAGTGACCCACTGCTGTAAGTGATCTATTCGCTATGGTAGTGACCCTCTGCTGTAAGTGATCTATTCGCCAGGTCTCACTCCAGAAGCTCTTAGCACAAGGGGTTGTTGGGTTACCATGGATGGAAGCATCTGGGACAGAGGGGGAGGCTTGGCTTTGAGGCAGCACAGGATGGTCTGTCCAATGCAAGATATTAGTGCAGAATTCACCTCCCCTAGACCCTGCCACACCCCTCACCCTGTAAGTTCAGGAGGGAGGCTCAGGGATGTATGCCTGGGCCTCTGCTGCTACAGCCCTGAGATCTAGCAGTGGTTGGCACTGTGTGGTGGCCAAGCAGCCCCCTCAGACTACAAGGAAGAGGAGTCTGGCGGTTCTCGGTAGAATCTTGTTTGCAGCCAACAAGAAGTTCACACCATAGGGTAGTCAAATTTAGCCGTGTTGTGGATCTCAGATTCCTGGGAGTGGTGAGGGCAGGAAAACCTGGTCACCTGTGTGCCTGTCCTGTATGCCTTGCAGGAAGGACTCAGGAGCCCTATTAGGCATTCAGAGAACAGAGGGAGTACAAACAGACCAGGGAGGGCATGAAACCCACCAACGGGAAACAGTCTGAGCCTGTGTGCTCTGACCATTGCTCCTAGCTGCTGGCAGCAAGGACCCAAGACTGTACCCAGATATGGGGGTCATCCAGGCACAGACTTGCTCCCCAAGACTCTGGTGGGAACAGTTGGCTAAAGCTTGTGTTCTGTACTTCCAGTAAGTACCTTCCCCTGAGCCAGCTCCTCACCCAAATGAGACGCGTGCCAGGAGATGTGGTCCAACCTCCATCCCACCCCAACCTCCTGCCCACCCGCGGTGGGTTAGGAGAGCCGGCCTTCCAGAGGTGAGGGTGGTGGGTGGGCCATGGGGAGGGCCACCCCCTCCCCCGCTCCTCTTCAATCCCCTCCCCCTCCCCCTAGCAGCTTTGATCCAATTTTCAGTTGTGGGAAATATGAAATGAATGGTGTTAAATCCCAGCCGGATGAAAGGCTGGTTGCCTCCCCGAGTGCGGGCCAGATGGCAGCCCAGGCGGCCTCTGAGGCACACGCCTGGCCTTTGTGGGCCGTTTAACACTGTGAATGGGGCCAAAGTGTGGGAAACTCTCTGGGCTCCTGGCTCACACCATCCGACTTGAGTAGCTGCAAAGGGGGAGGGGTAAAGGCTGCCTCTGGCTGGCGGGCTTTGCCTGGCAGAAGCACTGCGGGGTGGGGGAGGGGCGTTGGGCTCCTCCTGCCGCGGCAGCCACGTCGAGCAGGATAGGAGTCCTCTAGTTTGCCCTTCCTGTTCCTTTCAGAGCATCCTACCTGAGCGCTCAATGGGTCTGGGCAAAGGGACAGTAGTTGAGGGGCAGGGTCTGGAGGGGCAAGACCCCTCTGTGAGTGCTCACGCTATTTTGTACATTGGAGTGGAAGTGGGGATCCTGTAAACTGAGGCTGCCTGGTTACTCTGAAAGTCACAACCCAGTCCCTTCTTCAGTAAGCTGGCTGAGGAGCTCCATGGATGAGAAAGAACTCTGCACCCAGTCTCTGAAGGAAGGCTCACTGTGGGCGGGAGTGCAGCCCTGTGATAAACAGTTTGGAGGGCAGACAAAAAAATTAAACAGAATTATTTTATAACTCAGAAATTCTGCCTTCATGTCTATGCTCATGAAAGTTATAGGCAGACACAAGCTTTTCTGTACTGGCGCCCACAGCTGTACCACACAGGAGCCAAGGAGCCAGGGCCACCCAAGTGTTCTCCCACCAATGGACAGATAAAGAGCAGAGGAAGCATCCATAGAGTGGAAGATCGCTCATTCGTACACAGCATGGGTGAACCTCGAGGGTGTTATGCTAAGGAGACAAACCAGCCCTGAAAGGACAGATCCCGTGTGACTCCAGTTACGGGAAGAACCTAGGGTAGTCAAATCTGTGGGCAGAAAGTGGAACAATGACTGTCAAGAGCTGGGACAGGAGGAAGATGGGGTGGCGGGGGGTTGGGGGGGACTGTTCTGGGTTGGGAAGATGAACATGGGTGGTGGTGACAGCTGTGTCACATCGTGAGTATATTTAACAAGTGTGAACAGAAGTGGGTGAATTTTTATGTATATTTGGCCACAGTTGGGAGGTTGTCTAGTGAAGAGCCATAGACATGATCATGCTTGTGTGACTGTGGGGAGATGTTGGGCCCTAGGAGCATGCCAGCATCCCCAGCCTGCTGTCCCTGGTTCCAGAACATTTACAGTGGATGAGATCCAGGATAGAGAGGGTTGGAATGAGGATGGGCCAGGAATTGGAGGGGCAGCCTGCTGCTCCCTTCCACCCCCTCTCCTGAGAAGGTGAGGCAAGACCGTATCTGGGATGGTAGGGACAGAGTCTCCCCAAGTTATGACCACACCAGGGTTGTCCTATGCTGAGCCCTGTCTTGATTCTAACCAGCCTTTAGTCCTCAGCCTTCTGCTGTAAGGAGACGCCTTCTTTTTCCTGGACAGATCACCAGGAAGGCCAGCTGACCATGGAGGAAGTCAGCCCTGTGGCAGAGAGAGGTACTTAGTGGCTGCTGACTGGGCCTTGGGTGGGCTCGCTTGGGTCCTGCAGGCGGGGTCTGCAGTGGGGCAGGGTGGTGGTGGTGGTGGTGGTGTGACTAATGATACACCTGCTAAGCACAGGACAGTGACTTCCTAGACGGGAAGTGAGGCGCGAGAGCTTTTGTCTTCAGTTCACTGGCCAGCAGCAGAAGTCAAGAGACTTGCCAAGGCATGTGAATTGTGGGTCAGTAAACTCTGTGTGTCAAAAGTGCCAAACACTCTGTAGTTTGTAGTGACTTCCCAGTTTACGTTTGACTCCCAAGACACCCACCCACAAGCCACCTTCTTCTACTTGAGCACTTACCAGCACAGAGAGCAATTTAGACACTCATGCTGGGATTTCTTTCTTTCTTTCTTTCTTTCTTTCTTTCTTTCTTTCTTTCTTTCTTTCTTTCTTTCTTTCTTGATTACTTGAGATGGGGAGTTACCATGTAGCATTGAGATGGGGAGTTACCATGTGGCATCGAGATGGGGAGTTACCATGTAGCCCTGGCCTCAAATCGGAGGTCCTCCTGCCTCACCCTCCGGAGAGTAGAGATCACAGATATGTGTCACCACACCTAGCTAAGGCTGGGATTCTAAGACCCTCAACATCTGCTTGCTTGCTTGCTTTCCTGGGTCATCAAGGCAGGTGGGGGTAGCTCCAGGAGAGAAGTGTACAGAGCAGAGAGGGTGAGATACTAAAGTGAGTGACTGGTGGCTGTAGGGGACAGGACAGTCTCTAGGAATGGATGGGTGCTTGGGGGTGGGGTGGGGTGAAGAGATGCTATAGTGCCCTAGTCTGACCTTTGGGTGTGTACTCCAAGTGTGAGAAAAGTAACAAGCCTATCAATTGGAACCAATGCTTTGGATGGTAAGTAACCAGAAAATTGGAGCAGGGGCAGTGGGCTACAAAAGGCTGCCAGTAAGGCATGTAGCCAATGCCTTTTGTAAGTTCTTTGGCTTATGGGTTCTCTTTGGGGCTAGGAAGAAAGCCTTAGAGCTCTCCCTGGCCAGCACCCCGAATCTTCCCCTTCCCTAAAACTAGACTAAGGAACTGTATCCAAGACGGCAGGGCTCTTTCCCCCTTCCCACTGCAGCTCTTCCCTTGGTCAGCAGAGACCAGTGCACAGGGGCTGAGCAGAGGACAAGCTTGGCCTTGCACTGTGGGTAGAGGAGTTCTGAAAGTGAGGTAAGAGATCCTAATGTGCAGGGGGTGCTTTGGGGGCTGTGGGTTGGGTCTATCATGGAGTTACAGTGAAGGTAGGTAACTATTGGCCGGGAGGCCCACAGGACATGGAGGGACACATGCAGAAACATCAAGTGTTGGCATGGCTTGGAGCATGGGTTTTCTTATTGACGCTTTCATCTTATGTTTATTTAATTGTTTGTTTGCTTATGTAGTGTGTGTGTGTTTGTGGGGGGGGAGGGGGACACAGGACAACTTGCAGAAGCCAGTTTTCTCCCAATAAATGGTTTCCAGGGATCAAACTCAAGGGCTTCTGCACACACACACATGCATGCACACACACATGTGTACACCCTGTCACCTGGCACACAAGCCACACATATAGAGACATACACACACACACACACACACACTCCTGCTCCTGTAGGCCCAGGGAGCACCCTGGCATGTACCTTTGCACATCTGTGTGTGCTGGTGCCTGTGTGTGTCTATGTACAGATGCCCATGCCTGTGTGGTCATATATGGTTTTTTTTGCCATGTTTAGGTACTCTCAGGGTCACTGTCCCCAGCCTAGTCCTGCTGCTCTCACCTCTCAGAATGCCCTGGTCAGCCAAGCATTTCTCTCTACTGCCCTTCCTTGGAATAGATACCTGGGTGCTGTGATGTGGGGGGTGGGGTGGGGGGGACTATGTGGCCATCACTGCCCTCCTTCCTGTGACACAAGGCTGGGTCAGGCCCTCAGGAACCCTCAGGAGCAGGAAGGTGAATGCCTCTGTTGCAGATGAGGAAGCTGGGGCTCTCAGGAGGAAGCAGTTTGCCTGTGGGCCTGTCTCTTAGATTCTGCCTGAGGTGCTGCTGCCCCAGCCCCAGAGGGTGACCTGGGAGAGCACGGCCCAGTCTAGACATGGGGTGGTCTTCTCTATGAGAGAGTGGGTGGGACATCTTCATCCCGAGTGGACACTGGGCAGACCCTCTTTACACCTGCCGAGGTAAAGTCAGGTCTCCTGCATGCAGAGCACAGGGAGGGACTGGGTACTTGCAGCAGTGTCTGTGTGGGCTAAGGTTTGTTAGCTTCGGACCCATTGCACAGAGGAGGAAATCAAACCTTCCTGAGGTTTGGGGACTGGGTGACTTCAGGGGGGGCCCACTGGGCCAGCCCCTCCCCTGCTTCTGTCTATCAGCCTCTCCACTGGGTGTTCTTCAGGTGTGGGTCTCAGACAGCTACTGAAATTACCTTCCTAGGGCATCTACTTCTCCTTTCCACACCTGCTTTGAACTTCCAGAGCCTTGAGAACCACAGGCAGCTCCACCCTGTTCCAGTCGATGAGAGGGTCTGATACATGTCCTGCTCATCAGGTTAGATGCCACAGTCTGATCCTGAGGGTTATAGCTCATTGGGTCTGCACCAATCTTGCCTTACAGACTGACTCTGCCAGCTTTCTCCACAGCAGGATTACTTCAGGGGAGTTCCAAAGAGCAGGCTGGATGGGCGGACAAGGGCCTGGCTCTGCCCTTGGCTTTCTCACACATGTGAACACATCTTGATCGATCTAGAGCCTCAGTTTACCTGTCTGTAAGATGGACTTATAGGCTCACCTGGGACTTGAGGAATTGACTCCAGGTTGTAGGGAGCCACCCCCCTCTTCTGCTACCCCCACACTCAAGGAGAGCCTTGCTGAGATGTACCTCTACTGGGCCCCAGCCCAGAAGGAGCATCTGCAGCCAGGGCTGCCTGCCACCTGTGCCCAAATAACAGGTGCCCAGACATCTGCACTGTACATAGTACTAAGCCGGAGCTACCAAATCAGGAGGCAAGGCCACCTTACCCACCTCTTACTCTCACATCAACCTGACCTGAGAGGGTAAGAGTATCCGTAGAAGGGTGGGGCGTTGAATATGCCAATTCCTCCAGGAATGTCCCCAAGGGGCTGAGTTCCAGAACCCAGAGCTGCAGTCATTCTCTTTGAAGTGGGTCTGAAGGTGGATCTAGCACTGAAGGTCACAAACCTTGAAGGTCACAAACCTGGTCCCCTGCTGTGACTCAGGTTCTAAAGGCTGCTCCTGGAAGTCCCCTCTACTTTGTACCTCCCTCTGCCCCAATCTCTTCTTTTGCTTACCAGTGCCCCACCCCACCCCCGCCCCACCCAGGGCTCCGGTGATGGTGGTTGGCCTCCTGATATCCCATCTCCAAAACTTCCTTTCTCATCTGATTGAGGTGGGGCCTGGGACTGGGAGACACACTGAGGACACAAGTCCACGCTCTCGCCCTCCGTTCCCAATGGGCCTGGAGACTCCGGGTCTGACGAGCTATGTTTCACAGCCCGCGGCCCCACTGGGTGGGCGCTCTGCTTGAGAGACATTTGGGTGTCTGTGAGGTGGGGACCATCCTCCTGGGGCTCCTGGAACTTCCGCGCACTGCAGGGCTCCGTGGAGCAGGTTGCCTCCGCTTCCAGCCGCCTTAGTTGGGGAAAGGGCGGGGGCGGGCTCAGGGCAACAGAGGTGGGCGGTGGGAAAACTGGGGGCGGGGATGCTCTCAAGGCAGCGAAGGGATTAGGTCGATCCAGCCCACGTGGCCACGCTCTGTCCACCAGCCCCCAGTGGGCCAGGGTAGTGCCGGGGTCGCAGTCCCAAGCTGCTTAAAAACTCTGTGGTGTCAGAGAGCAGCCCCTTCCCAACCCCTGAAAAGCAGACGAGCCCTTTATTGCTCTATTATAACACGGAGCCAGATGGTCTTTTGGGAGCTACCCTCCTCATGCCCCCCACCGCCGCCCTCATTCATTCAGAAGCAGGCCCCGGCACTAATGCCGAGGGGCTGGGCACGCTTCCCGCGCTACCGCCGCCGCCACCAAAGTGTGGGAACCGCCGCCTAGAGCGAGGATCACGGTGATATGGACAGGGGAGGCTGTCCCCAGCCTGAGCCAGACGCTGGTCCTCATCCTTGGCTCTCAATCTTGAGAGGGGATACAGATCCATCCCCAGACACCATCCTCATGTCTCCCCAGCTGTGTGGCCCATGGCATCACATTTAAACCTATTCCTGCCTCAGTTTTCTTATCTGCAAAGTGGGGGCAATGGTAGGGACCCTCAATTGGTTTCGGA
The DNA here is from genome assembly GCF_900095145.1 of Mus pahari. Classification (NCBI taxonomy): domain Eukaryota; kingdom Metazoa; phylum Chordata; class Mammalia; order Rodentia; family Muridae; genus Mus; species Mus pahari. The sequence goes on along the minus strand of NC_034595.1, from coordinate 105,835,776 downwards.
GGTCAGAGGCAGGTAGCTGGCAAGTATGGAGCACCAGGGCCTCCTTGTCCCCCACCCCACCCCCAATGATATTTACATTCTAAAGCAACCAACATCCAAACAAGACTGTTCGGTCTACGGTGTGAGACATGGCATGAGATTAAAATGTCAGGGTAGCTGGTGAAATCTTGTTGATGTGCAGCCATCCCTTACCTATGCCTGTCTTGATACAGTACCAGAGGATGATCAGGGAGGTGCCCTCCACCCAGACTAAAATAGTTATCATGCAGCCCTTTACAGGAAACAGCTGTCCCACTCCCATCCCAAGGGATTCTTACTTTCCCCCTCCCCCTCATGTCCGAGGCTGACATGAGAGCTTCCATTGGGAGACCAAGCTGGTTTTCACAAAGCAGAATTACCTCTGGATACCCAGCATCATCATACCCAATGGACAGGTAGACAAACTAAGGCACAGAAAAAAATATTCAAGGCCAAGTTGCAAATGGTGGCTTAGGTCAGAGTGAAGGACTGGGGGTTGAGGCAGGGAGAGGGAAACCTTGTGTTCTGGCAGACAGGACAAAGGACACAGGTGGGTCCTGAGTCCTTGGTGAGTCACACATATTTCTCCCAGGGTCTGCTGATGTCTCCAGATTGCAGCCAGGCAGTGGCGGCACACTCCTTTAATCCCAGTACTTGGGAGGCAGAGGCAGATGGATTTCTGAGTTTGAGGCCAGCCTGGTCTACAGAGTGAGTTCCAGGACAGAGAAACCCTGTCTCGAACCGCACCCGCTTCCCCGCATAAAAAAAAAAAAAAAAAAAAAAAAAAAAAAAGGTGCCTCTTGCCTTTCCCAGCTGCAGTTTGAGTAGTGTTTGGCTTGGCTTGTGTTTAAGGAGTTCCTCAGATTTTCAGGCTCATAGCAACCCACTAATCGAGTGTAGGACACCGTGCTTCCTGAAAGGAACAGATCCAGGGTAAGCGGCAGCTGTAAGAAGCAAGGGAGCCTTTGGGGGGTGGCTGCTGGTTGCACCTGAACATGAGGAGAAGACCAAGGGCCCTCTCGGGGGCAATGCCTGGGGTCCCCTCTGTAGCAGATCATTTCCACAGGATGCCAGAGACTGGGGACCCTGAGGCTCTGATTGGAGGTCCCTTCTTTTACCACATCAGTTAGCAGGATATTGATCATCCCACCCTGCTGGTAATGTTTGAGAAAAACCGGAACCAAACTCCGCAAGCACAGTCATACCATGTCTCTAAGAGACTCTAACATTTAGGGAGATTACAGATAGGGCTCAGACCCATAACCCAGAGAAAGCTTCATTGTGGCCCCTTAATGCCTGCTCTCTCTGTCTGTCTGTCTGTCTGTGTGTTTTTTTTTTGTTTTTGTTTTTGTTTTTTTCTGAGACAGGGTTTCTCCGTGTAGCCCTGGCTGTCCTGAAACTCATTCTGTAGACCAGGTTGGCCTCAAACTCAAGGCTCCGCCTGCCTCTGCCTCCTGAGTGCTGGGATTAAAGGTGTGTGTCACCGTTGACTCCTGGTTCCTCTCTTGGTGTCCAACCCCAACGCCAGCATAGGATGCTCACCTCATCAGCTGTCTCTTTGAGACCTGACGTGCATTGCGGCTGCCACCTCATGGTACTCTCCCATGAAGATTGGCCAGCCAGGATCCATGGGTGCTTCTAGCCCAGCGTGGAGACTTCCAGTGAGACTCACAATGACCGGCAGAGAGGACCCATACCCCACGGTCTCAGCCACATCTGGCACTCCCTACAGCAGTGGGTGAGTGGGCATCTCCTGGGACTCTCCACAGGTGGAGCCACTACAGGGAGGTTTTTATCGGATCCTTGGCTTCAGCGTAGGAAGAGGCAGATCAAACTGCCCATCTCCCGCCCGTGCTTGATAAGTGGGCAATGTGTGTCAGGCTCTGGAGTGGGTGGGCAATGGGGCGAGGCAAAAGAGGGGCCTCTAGATGCTCCTCAAACCTGGCAGTGACTTGTATCTTCAAGAATGGCAGTTTTCTACCCCTCTTCCAGGACCAAGACTCTACTTGGAAATGCTCTAGTAGGTCCCAGAGTTCTCTGCTCTTTCCATAGGTGCCCTGGACAGCCTTCAGCATCTCCACCCTAAAGTCATTCCCTCAGGAGAGCAAGCAGCCCCTACCAGTCCCACTTCAACCTGCTTCTCCTCATGAAATGGAAAGGAGAGGAAGCCAAACATTTCTGTATTGCATGGAGCCCCATGTCTGCCTGAGGACACTTGGTGGGGCCTAGGGGTGGCAGGCAAGGTGATTCTGCCTTCTTTCCAGGCAGTATCAGCCAGAGAGGGAGAGAGGAGAGAGGAGAGAGGAGGAGGAGGAGGAGGAGGAGGAGGAGGAGGAGGAAGAAGAGAGAGAAGAAGGAAGAGGAGGAGAGAGAGAAGGAGAAGAAGGGAGAGAAGGAAGAGGAGAGAGAGAAAGAAGGAGAAGGAGAAGGAAGAGAGAGGAGAGAGAGGGAAGGGAGAGAGAGTGAAGAAGGAGGAGGAGAAGAAGGAGAGAGAGGTTGAATGAATAATTTGGGCGGGAGGCCTGCTCTGGGTGGGTTCCCACACCCCACCCCTGCCTCATACATTCATCCCCACAAAAGGCGCGTGCGCGGCAACAAACTCATTCGCCACGGGGCCGCCTGTGCTTTGTGAGCCAAGCTCCTGGCCCCAGAGGCCATCTGGGGAGCAGTCCTCCGGGCGGGCAGGGTGGGGGCTTCCCTCTAGGCAGCCTTTGAGGCCCTGGGCATCAACAGCAGCTCCCTGGCAACCTCGCTGGAGGTCAGCACATCTGGCCCCTGGAGAGCGCCCCTGGAACTGCCGGCTCCTCTTATGTTACACTAGGTGTGAGAAGGGCACTCTCAAGAGATTCACCTGCTGCTTTAGCCATGGGTCTAAAAGGGTTGTGAGCATAGGGTTCAAAACCGTGAGTTTCCACTACATAGAAGCTGGGCTGTGCGGGTCTCAGTTTTCCCATCTATGGAATGGAGCTGATGGCGGTCCTGCCCAGGTGTTCGCTGAGGAGCACAGTGAGCAGAGAGGAGACTTCAGAGTGGCCTTGGACTCAAAGCTGCTGGATGTCTCCATTCCTGAGCCCCCAGGAACTGTCAGACTCTACATCTGGTTTCCTGGTGGGAACATGGCTGGATTTACGCATGGGAGTCCAAGTCCAAAGTGATGGATGGGCGGCTAGGTGTGGCCCTCCCATGCCCCCAGCTCTGAGCTAGGAGGAGAACTTCTGCTCAGCTTCTGTGCTGTAGGTGTTAAATAAGTGTGCATTTTCCTGTCAAGCCTCTGGCTGTGGCCCTGTCTAGGGCACATAGGGTGGAGAGAAAAGAGAGAGGACTCAGGTGGGTGCAAAGCCTTCTGCAGCCCTGCTTGCGTAGCGGGCATCTCTAAGTCTGGGCAGCTGGGCTGGTAGGGCGGGAGCCGGAGTATTCAAGGGTCTTTCCACTTAAGAATATTTCCTGGCCAAAGGGCTCCTGGGGCCAGAGCCTGGTGGAAAGACCCTCTCCGGGGTGTCCCTGCCCCCAGCTTTGCTGGGGAGGGGGGTCCTTGAGAGGGTGTCCTGCAGGCTCAGAGAGATAATCCCGGCTTTTGAGAGGCTGTGAGAGGCTGGCCCGGGGACTTTCCCACAGCCCCACATAAAGGGCTGGGCGCCAGCTGCTCTCCCACAAAAGACGCCAGGCCATTCAGGGCCTCCAGGCAGGCGGGGCCAGCAGAGCAGCTACCACAGCCTACCTGGCCACCCTCAAGCCAGACCAAGACTACAAGGAGGTTCCTCCCTGGTGACCAATGAGAGGTCAAGATGTCCCCAGAGCTGGAGACCAAGGTGCAGTTTTATAAAGTTCCCCGGGGTAGGTACCCCCCCTTTTGCCCAAGGCTGGCACCATTCCTGGGTTCCATCACTCAGCCCCAGGGCCTGGGCAAAGGACTCTCAGGAAGACCCTGCACGCTCTTGCCATTATGCCTGGCACAGTGCCTCTGCTGCCGCCTCTGCCATCGTTGGGCTGCCCTGTCTCCTCTCCTCCTGCCACACGTCCTGCTCAGAGTCACACTGGTTGGCACACCTCCTTGCTCCCCGGCTTGCCCACGATGCTCTCTCTCCCAGTATTCATTTCTACCTCACCCACTCAGTAACCCAGCTTGCCACTCAACCTGAGGGACAAAGAGGGGCATGGCGATCACCTTATCAGGACAAGGCCTTCTCCGCACACCTCAGTCTCCTTATCTGATGTGAGGAGCAGCAGTGCCCTATCTCTGGGCAAGCGGAAGAGACTCTCAATTTTAGCCGATTAGAAATAGCAGTCTGGGCCGGGCGTGGTGGCACACGCCTTTAATCCCAGCACTCGGGAGGCAGAGGCAGGCGGATTTCTGAGTTCGAGGCCAGCCTGGTCTACAGAATGAGTTCCAGGACAGCCAGGGCTACATGGAGAAACCCTGTCTCGAAAAACCAAACCAAACAAACAAACAAGCAAACAAAACCACAAAGAAATAGCAGTCTGGATAGAGTGGTGAACCTGTAATTCCAACACCTGAGAGGCAGGGATGTATATCAGGAGTCTGCTGTTAGCCTTGGCCGCACAGCGAGTTCAAAGCTAGCTCAGCTTATGTGGCCAAAACCAAAAGCAAAAACCAAACCAAACCAAAAAAAACAAAACAAAACAAAACAAAAAAGAAAGAAAGAAAGAAAGAAAGAAAGAAAGAAAGAAAGGAAGGAAGGAAGAAAGAAAGGGGAACAATTTATCAAGTCTTAGAGCTACTGGGGGAGGATTGCAGGGGGGGCTCTTCCCCTGGGAGTTAGCTTCCTGTACCAGCACTGAGGTAAGGACTAGCCCGAGAGAGGTATGTGGGGCTCCCTGGGGAAGGTTGCGTATTGGATTGAAATATTGTGTACTGGATCGTTGCTTATTGGGTTTAAGGCAGCTGGGGACCTCTGGAATGAGATGGTCTTGACATTTTTAGGGCTACTCCTGAAGTTTTTTTGTTTGTTTGTTTGTTTGTTTTTGTTTTTTGAGACAAGGTTTCTCTGTATAGCTCTGGCTGTCCTGGAACACACTTTGTAGACAAGGCTGGCCTCCAACTCAGAAATCTGCCTGCCTCTGCCTCCCGAGTGCTGGGATTAAAGACGTGCGCCACCACCGCCCAGCTCTAAAGTTATTTTTAAAAACCTGATCAATCGTGCGTCCGCGTGTACAGCCTGTAGGATCAGGCTTTCTTTCTATAACGTAGATTTCTGGGAGTGAACTCTGGTCATCATCAGGCTTGGCAGCAAGCATCTTTATGTAGCGTCTTGCTAACCCCGACCAAACTTCAGTCACTCCCTAAAACTACCAAGCCCTAGTGTGTTCCTTGGACTGGGCTGCAGTTCTGCAGGTGGAAGGTAGAGATCAGTTGCCCTCAGACAACTCGAATGACAAGATGATAAAATAAGGCAAGGAGAACACTAGTCCTCTGCCTTTCCTGTAGGAAGCTGGGGCCAGGGCAGAAACTGCTAATGACACTGATCTCTAGATCCTGGCTGCAGTGTGCAAGGCAGTGACAACATTCTCAGGGACTGGAGGGTTAAGATCCAAGGGCGAGAAGCCTACCAGCCAGAGTCCTGTGAGGTCCAGGACGTGGCTGCAGCAGTTCCCCACCCCTCACTCCTGATGTATAGTAGCCCAGCCCCTCTGTGGGAGGGCTCATGCTCTGTTGTCCAATCCTGCCTCTCCACTGGCTCCTGGGCGTGGGAAAACGCTAGAAACTACACCAACCCCTCCATCCCCCGGTGCCATAAAGGCACAGTGACCTCTGGTCTGGCTGCTTTTCAGAGTCCCCACCTCTAGGAGTGAAGAGTGAGTCCAGCACTTACAGTGTGGGTCCAGCAGGGGCCTGGAGGCAGCCTGGACTCTCCTGTTGGAGGTTTGTGGGTCGGGGCAGGCAGAAACTCTGCCAGAGCTGGGAACAAGGAGGCAACATCCCTGGATAACCTTGGCCTGGTGGGAGCCGGTGCCTGACTTACGGCCCTGCCTTGATTTATATGCCTCTGGCCTCTTCCCCTTACACTCTGCAGCAAAGAAACATACCAGAGGGAATTGGGAAGGAGAGAGCTCCTCCAGCCTGCTTTCTACATCAAGTGGTAACCTAGGTGACGAGAGATCTGCACTGCCACCCAAGTGCAGCATGCTGAAGCAGCCCCTGCCCATAGGAAGCAGGATGGAGACGTGGGAACAGGGGTGAAGACCAGGGATGCTGGTGTGGCTCTTCCCGCAGTTGAGACTCTTGTGTCCCTCCTTTTTTTCTCCAGAGCAGAGACCGAGCTGTGGATAGGTGAGGGGTTACCTGCCCTCACGTCTGTCTTCATTTTGGAGAAAGGGTGCACAGGATTTGTGTATTGCAAAGGCTGTATACCGTCTGACTTGCTTATGGCAGAGAGGTCTGGACCAACACACCACGGAGGACAGATGTATAGGGAGTTCCTTCATGACCTTTCTAGCCAGACCGGAGCTGAATCCTGTTCCTCCCAGGCTGTGTAGGGGCTCCATGTTTTATATCGGAATAAGACTGAATGGGCAAATTCTGTCCACCATGCTGTGCACAGGGTGCTATAGCAGTGTGAGGCAGCTTGGGTATCCCTGGAGGCAATGGCAGGCATGTGGAAGACTGCACACAGCGCACATATACTTCAGGGAGGGAACAGCACAGGCTTTGAATAAAGGCACTGGCCAGGGTCTCAAGTCTGAGTCTGTCGCCTACCCTGAGGCTGACTGCAACCCTGAGGTCCTGGGTACCACCTGGGCTGGTCCTGTGTTGAGGGCTTCCTGGGTTGGTCCCTTGTCTGTCCTGCTGGCTTTCTCCCTCGTTCTGTGGCTAACCCATGGGCCACTTTGGGTCCAAATGACTGGAGAGACAGACCGTCCGGGATGCTTTCAGCCATGCTGGCTCCTTTCCCTGGTATGCGCTGAAGAGGCCAACTTACCAGCACCCCAGGAGCCATGGTATTAGCTGCACATGCAGCCACCCTCTGCATAGTCCCAGGGGTAAAGCAGACCATGCCCATTGCAGAGAGGAGCAGCCATCCATCCATGGGGCCACGTGACATTAGGAAGTCAAGTGGGGCTGGTAATGCACTCGCTGCCTCTGCCTTCCTCCCTTTCTTTTTTATTCCTTGGTAAATGCAAATTTCTCTCAATTCCCTAACTCCCTCCAGCATTGATGATCCATGGACATGAGCTTGCTCTATAGACCAGACTGGTCTAGAACTCAGAAATCTGTCACCCTCTGCCTCCCAGGTGCTGGGATTAAAAGCCCACCACCACTCAGCGAGGAATGTGGCATTCTTTTTTTTAACTTTTTTTTTTTTTTTTTGATACAGGGTTTCTCTGTGTAGCCCTGGCTGTCCTGGAACTCACTCTGTAGACCAGGCTGGCCTTGAACTCAGAAATCCTCCTGCCTCTGCCTCCCAAGTGCTGGGATTAAAGGCGGAATGTGGCATTCTTAAGTAAACACAGCCCCCAAATCTTCTGGGGAGGGAAGCCTGACTATGAGCCTGAGGTGCAGGGATCAGCCAGGCCTGGGTTTTGCTGCCCTCTAGTGGCTCAAAGGAAGGAGCGTAAGCAGGGTTTCCGCACACAAATGCTAGGCTCCAGGCTCCTAAGTGGACATCTTGATGTTCTCAGCAGCCACCAGAGGTCACACTTCAGCACTAGGCTGAGGAGGGAGGAGACCTGAATGGTTCTTTCCCAAGTTCTGGTAACGTTGGTTCTGGTTCTGGTAAAGACTCAGATGGGAAGTCACCTCTCTGGGGGATTTTTCTGTCCCTGGTGAGACTTTCGCAGAACCCAGCATGACCTGGCAGAAGCTCATAGGCTGAGCAGGGGATGGAAGTCTTTGTCCTTTTCCCATAGAGACCTTGAGCAGTCTCTGGCTATCTTGTTAATGAGACTTCTGTGTCTTTGTAGCCCGAACTGCTCCCCTGGGTACCACTTCTACATTTGGTTACTTCACCTATCAGCATGTCTGTGTTCAGGGAGAGGCCTGCCTGAGGCCTCCTGTGCCCCATTACCCAGCATACAGTAGGTGCTTCTTAAACAGAGGACTCTTGGTACCCGAGGATCCCAGGACTCAGGTGAGGCCCAGCTGGCTCGGGGAACTGACATTTCCTCATAAGGGGCAATGCCTGAGACAGGGGCCTGCCCAGACCTAGCTGGGCTAGCCTGGGGATGGGGCTTTTCCTAGCTATGTAGACAGATAGAGAAGCAGTCTGTATATAGCTTGGTATCAGGTTACATGGGTGGTTCATGGTCCCCAGAGCCTGTCTGTCATTTACATGTGTGTGCATGTGTGCTTGCATGCATGTGTGTTGGGGGCAAGGCTTGACAGCACTTCTTGTTTGGGCACAATCTGAGGACTTTTGGGTGTCACAGGATTCAGGCCTGGAGTCCATCATGGATCACTAAGGGATAGCCAGGAGCCACGTCTGCTTGGCATCCAGGCCTTTCATGTGACGTCCACCCCCCCTTAGGACCTTTGTGCTCGGATGCTCCTGCCAGGGACTGTGGTCCCTCGTTCTGAAAGTGCTGGCCACTCATGGGACTTATTTTCTCAGAGCACAGGTGGACAGGGGAAAGAGCTGGGAGGCACAGATGAGCAACTGTCACTCTCTGTGGCCTCTCATCAGGGACTCCAAGGTATCTCATCTCACAGGAGAGAGGGTCAGCATGGCTTATCTTGACAACTTCGAAGACTGGAGCCCACTCTGCAGAGAGAAGAGTGTTGAGAGAATTTGAAGCTGCCCGCAGCTGGACTGCGTGCTCAGTCTCAGTGTGCATGCTGGAGGGACCTTGGCCACCTCTGACCCAGTCCATTGTGCCCTAGGACTCTCCTCTCCTGGGACACTGGTTGTCTTCTATCCCTGCATTGCTCTAGCTCCAAGACCCTTCTACAAGTGTGCTGGTCCTAGATTTTGCTGCTCCCAGACCAGGGTGATCTGGACAGTGTGTCCCCATGAGGGTTCAGAATCGGCTGGCATGTTCCCAGAACCTCTGGGATGACCCATAAATTCTAACTGAATGTTTGAGAGGATGGGAGAATGAGCGGGGATGGAATAAAGTGAATTCATGCATGAGAAGATGTTCGAGTGAATGACCCAAAGAGTTGTGGTGGTGGGCGGTGCATTTAACAAGTAGGGGAGGGAACACTTTCCCCTGACCCGGGAAAGTCCCTTATGGAGTCGAGGCTAGAGTCTTGCTACACATATTTTTTACATATTTTCTCTGTAAATTCATGTTCCATGATCCTCCTCTTTATGTAAAAAAGAGGGGTCATTTGAGAACCTCTTCTTTTTCACTGTGGTGACTCGGTGGAAACTAAGCTCATGTTTTGCTTTAAGAAGAAACCTTAGCTCAGCAGGCAGCAGGAAGTGCAGCCGTTGGAGGTTTTGACCATACCTCCTGATTTCCCTTTTTTTTTTTTTTTTTTTTGGTGCCTGCGGAAACTAGCCTGTGCCCTAAGCCAAGGCAGAGGCCAAGGCCCAGGTCTCAGGCTGTGGCTGCGCTCAGTAACTTCATAAGCAAAGTGCAAATTCCTGCTCTCCCTTTAGCACACTTTCCTTTTCCTTTCTTTCATCTTGGCTGGTAAATTGTGAGACAGTGTGGACAACCGTCAGAAGCTCTTGCCAGTGTTGGCTGAGTCCTCCTGGTGAGATGGCTCAGTTGTTAAGAGTAGTTCTGTTAAAGCAGGGGGCTTGAGTTCTGGGCAGCTCATGACAACCTTTACTCCAGCTTCAGGAGATCTAAGGCCCTCTTCTGATCTCTAAGGCCACAACATGCACACACACGCACACGCGCACACACACACACATATGAAAATAAAATAATAACATCGTTAAGAAATGTAGGGCTTTTATTTTTGTGTTTTGAGATAGAATCTTACTATATAGCCCAGCCTGGCCTGGAATTCTTTGTCTTCCTGCCTTAGGAGGGGACCATAGAAGTGCATTTTAAAGAAATACAGTGAGCCAGGCATGGTAGTGCACGCCTTTTAATCCCATCATTCGAGAGGCAGAGGCAGGCGGCTCTCTATGAGTCTGAGGTCACCTTAGTTTACGTAGTGAATTCCAGAGCAGCCGGGGCTACACAGGGAGACCCTATCTCAAACAAAACAAAACAAAACAGATTATAGTAAAATGTACATGACATACGGTCTTCTATTTTAGCCATTCTTAAGTTCTTGATACACAAGTGTAAAACACACTTTTCGTTCTTTTCAAAAAGACTCATCATGACTATTTTATTTTCAAGAGATTTTATTTAGTTTTATTCTGTGTGTAAATGTTTGCCTGTCTGCCTGCATGCATGTGCATCATACGCTTGTAGTATCTGAAGAGGTCAAAAGAGGGTGTTGTTTTCCCTGGAACTGGACTTACAGAGTCCATGTGGGTGCTGGAACCTGAGACTAGGTCCTGAGCCATCTCTCCAGTTCCTGTCTTTATTATTTTAAATTTTGTTTGTTTGTGTGTATGTCTGTGTCTAGGCATGAACATGCCGGTAACTGTGGAGGCGGGAAGAGGGCATGGGATTCTCTGGAGCTGGAGTTACAGTTGTAAGGAGCCCACACACACATGCAAACACACATACTCACACAGGTCTTGGAAACACCACTTCATGCTCTTAACATCAGAGTCTTCTCTCCAGACCCCCATTTTTTATATAGCCATCAGCACTGTCCACAAGCAGAGCATTTTCATTGTCTTCATGGATGCCCTTCTCCGGGCCCCCATGTCTTCCTTTGCACGGATCTCACAGTACCAACTGTTCTGGGTCTGGCTTCTCTCTTTCAGCACAGTATCCTCAGAGCCCATCCACGTAAGCAGATGTCAATGCTCCATTTATTCTTGGTGGGCGAGTAGCATTCACAGTGGGATTTCGTTCTCTGCTTGCCAGAGGACAGATGCTTGGTTGCTTTCACTTTTCAGCTGCTGGAATCACGGGATATGAGTGCCCATGGACCTGCCCTGGAGTGACCTCTGGGGATAAGGGCTAGACCTGAATCCCCAAGTTCAAGGCTAAAGGGTGAGGAGGGGGGGAAGTCTGCCTGTCTGTGCAGATGGGCTACACAACTGGTCCTAATGCCTGACTGGACCCTTACTGGGAAAAGCATGCTTCTTGGTACTGCCTGGTGGTCCAAGATTCACAGGGCTGTGAGCATTCATCTATTGCTTGCAAATACCTTTCTGGTAAAAGGGGCAATATCTGGCAGAGATGTTCAAGCCACGGCAGAAGCGAAAGTAGGAACAGTAGACTGTGATGCACTCTATCAACTCCTGGGGGACATGTCTAGCACTTTTCAAGACACAGATGAGAAGACACACATTCATTTGCTCTCACAGATGTCAAACATGGAGTGTCACATCCGTGTGTGTGTGTGTGTGTGTGTGTGTGTGTGCGAGAGAGAGAGAGAGAGAGAGAGAGAGAGAGAGAGAGAGAGAGAGAGAGAAACTGTGTAGGGTATGTATGTGTGTGTATGCGTATGTGAGAGAGGGAGACTGTGTGTGTGAGTGTATGTATATTAGTGTGTGTGTAGGGTATGTGTGTTGTGTGTGAGTGGGCATGAGTGTATATGTTGGTCTGTGTGTGTGTGGTATGTGTATGTGAGTGTATGTGTGTGGTTGTATGTGGTGTGTGTGTCTCTCTGTGTGAGTGTGTATGTGTGTTTGTGTAGTTGTGTGAGTACACACATGTCTGTGTGTATGTGTGTATGTGTGTGTGTATGTGTATGTGAGACAGAGAGAAAGACCATGTGTGCATGTATGTATTTTTATGTGTGTGTAAGTGTGTGTCTCTCTGTGACTGTGTTTGTGTATATATTTGTTTGAGTGTGTGTGTGTGTGTGTGTGTGTGTGTGTGTGTGTGTGTATGTGTGTGTGAATGGATGTGGGTGTTTGGAGGGAATCAAACTTAGATCCTCATTCCTATGCTACAAGCACTTCCCTGTTCCTGACTGAGCTGTCTGTCTCTCTAGGTCCTGGGGACAGGGCTTCTGAGTTCATACTCTGAGCCCAATGTCCAGACTGTGGAGATGGGACTTTAGGTGACTAATGTTAAGTGAGGTCATTAGAGTGACCTTGAAGACATGCTCAGAGGCACCAGGGATGCCAGTGGACATACAGAAGGTGCCATCTGTGGCTAGGAAGAATGCATAGGAGGGGCCAACCTCACCACATCTTTGAGCCAAGTCCATAATACCCCGTAAGACAATGAAGGTGTGACTATTTCTTCTTTTTTGCCATTGCAGTAGATAACTGAGTCAAAGCCTCATGTAGACCAGACTGGCCTCAACATTGCTATGTAGGCAACAATGACTTTGAACAATTTCTTTTTCTTCTGAGATAGGGTCTTATTGTGTAGCCCTGGCTATCCTAGAACTCCATATGGAGACCAGGCTGGCCTCAATTCAGACATTTACTTTCATGGTGACCTTGAGATTCTGATGCTTCTGTCTCTACCTACAAGGGCTTCGATAGCCACAACCCAGCTTGAGTACTTGTTAAATCCCATCTGTGCTGGCTTGTCATGGCCTCCAGACCAGCTCAAATGCCCACACCCCAGGCACAGACTTCCTGGATCTTTCTGTCCCTTCTGCTTGACCTAGAGCTTCATACACATGCAACCATATAATTTCATCCTTCATGCCTGCCTCCTGCGTGAAGCCTGGGCTCAGGGCACATGTGATGTGTGCCCACAGTTTATCCTGCCCTTCTTGCAGGGCAGAACCTCGGCTTGTTGTCCATCTGCTAGGAGGAAGATTCTGATGATATTTCCCATTCTAAGGGGGTCTGAACCGAGTTACTGCCAACTTTCCTCTAAAGTATTTATTTATTTATTTATTTATTTGCACATGTTATAAACACACATGTGTGTGCACATGCCTGTGTGCTTATATATGGAGGACAAAGGTTGACACTGAATTTTTCCTTCATCATTTTCTACCCTTTTTTTTTTTTTTCAGACAAGGTGTCTCACTGAACCAGGAGGTTGCTGTTCTTGCTAGAGTGTCTGGCCATTGAGCCCCAGGATCTGTTCATTCTTGGCCCTTCGATACAAGAATTACACACACACACACCACCATGCTCAGATCCAGCCAGCACTTTACCCAGTGAGCCATCTCCCCAGCCCTGCTCCTCTCCTGACATCTGTATATGTTTGTGTACAGACCTGTGTTTAAGTTGGTTATGTAGCTGGGGATTGAAAGGCTGGGTGACACGGATGGTGTGTGGTAAACTATACAATTTGACCACACCATTGTCCAAAATTGTTGCACCTTCCACAACCTCACAAGAGTTCTCATTGCTCCACATCCTATGGTGCTTGATTGGGACAGAATTCTAATGGCGGGAGGTCCCTATTGTGGTTTTAACTTGAATTTCCTAATGGCTAATGATGTATAGAGTCTCCTTTGTAGTCTTTGGTGAAGTCAGATTTTTTTTTCTTATGTTAAGAAAAACTAGCTTGAGCCAGTTGATGGTGCACACCTTTAATCCCAGCACTTGGGAGGCAGAGGCAAGTAGGTCTCTGAGTATGAGATTAGCCTGGTCTAGCAAGTTCCAGGACAGAAAAGAAAAAGAAAGAAGGAAAGAGAGAGAAAGAGAGAGAGAGAGAGAGAGAGAGAGAGAGAGAGAGAGAGAGAGAGAGAGAGAAAGAAATAAGAAAAATAAAGAAAGAAGGAAAGGCAGACAGACAGACGGACAGACTAGGTTATTGGGACTGAAGGGATGGCTGAAGTGTTAAGAGTACTGCCTGCTCTTTCAGAGATCTGGGGTTCAAATCCCAGCACCCACATAATGGCTCACAACCTTTCCCTTTCTCTTTGCTTCTTATCTGTGTTGGGTGAACAGCCTCCTCCATCAGGTGGTTCAGCCTTGACCCTCAGGCTCACTATAATAACTTCAGAGCTGTAGGGATGTGGTGTTACACTTCCTTTTTTAAATGTTGGTGGTCTCAGGTACTTTGTTTCCATCATAGAAAACTGAGTAACATGTTTGCCTTCTCACTAAATTATATGAGTTAAAAGGTGTTTTGGCCATGAGATTTGCACTGTGTGAGGGTTTCTTCCTGCTGTGTGGCTCGTCTCTCATTGCCTTAGCAACGCACTCTTGAGTGCAGACTGCAGACGTCCTCTGTCTTCACAAAGCACGGCTTCTCTTATTTTTTTCCCTGCTTCTGTGGTTTCTACCCACTCAAAGACACCGTTACCTGCTCAAGGTCACAAACATGTTTTCCTGTGTTTCCTCTGGCTTTTGTAGGTTGAGCATTTACAGTCAGAGCTATGGTCCGTCCGCCTACTGGATTTCACTGCAGTAGCTACAAATGTCAGAACACGCTGTTGATGTCTATGCTTTTTCTTTTTCTTTTTCTTTTTTTTTTTAAAGATTTATTTATTTATTATATGTAAGTGCACTGTGGTTGCCTTCAGACACTCGAGAAGAGAGAGTCAGAGTCAGATCTTGTTATGAATGATTGTGAGCCATCATGTGGTTGCTGGGATTTGAACTCAGGACCTTTGGAAGAGCAGTCAGTGCTCTTAACCACTAAGCCATCTCCCCAGCCCCGATGTCTATGCTTTTAATACTATTTTGTTGCTATTGTTTTTCATATGTAGTCCCACTGTGGAGGTCAGGCTGGCCTAAAACCTTCTTTTATAAGCTCCTCCCCAAAATGTTGAGATTATAAACCCAGTTTGCTATTTTTAAAGAGATTTATTTTATTGTGTGTGTGTGTGTGTGTGTGAACCTGAGTGCAAGTGCCCATGGAAGCCAGAAGTGAGCATCAGATCCCCTGGAGCTGGAGTTACAGGTGGTTTGAGCTGTCCTTTGTGGGTGCTGGGAACTGAACTCTGGTCTGCTGCAAGACTAGCAAGTAAGTGCTCTTAAATGCTGAGCCATCTTTTCAGTCTTGGAAGCCCACCTTCTCAGACAGCCAGCTCTCTGGATAAAGCATAGCTTCCTGTCTCCACACATGGGCCTTTATGGTGACAGGCAGTGTGAGGTGTAATATTCCGGATCTAGTCACAGGTTTCTGCTCTGGGGGTGACTGGTAGTTTCCAATGCTAGACACTGCTTTGGTTACTCAATGAGCCGCATTCTGTGGGGTAGGAGATGCATCTTCTGAGGGACGCTGTGTTGTGCTGTGCTGTGCTGGTCTGTGCTGTGTGTGCCGTGCTGTGCTGTGCTGTGCTGTGCTGTGCTGTGTGTGCTGTGCTGTGCTGGACTGTGCTGTGTGTGCTGTGCTGTGCTGTGCTGTGAGCTGTGTGTGCTATGCTGTGCTGTGCTGTGCTGTGCTGTGCTGTGCTGTGCTGTGTGTGCTGTCCTGTGCTGTGGGGTTGGAGATGCATCCTCTGAGGGAAGCTGCGCCTTGTACTGGAGCACAGCCAGCAGCTTGGTGCTCACACTGCTCTCCCTATAGCGCCCTCTGTGGTAAAGCAGCACTCTGGTGGGTCTTCTCCAAGACTCTCTACTGAGCCCTGGCCTTCCCAGGGCTCACCGGCTTACAAAGTTACTCCTAAAGCCGTCCCACACTGGCTCTTGGAAGCTCTGTGAGTACCTGTGTCCCACAGTTTTACGGTGGCTTGCTGCCCAGGCTTCTGGAATGCACTCAGCACACACAGTGGACCACCTGTGTGTTCTTGCCCCCTCCTCTCTGAGCATCGTTTAAGTATCACTGAGCCCTGCTTTGTCAACCCAGAAAGGCCTCATGACCTGCTCAGCTCTTCCCAGGTCCCAGCCTCTGTGCAGAGGCCATGTAGCCCCACTAACACTAACCACGACCCTTGACTCTGAGCAGAGACCATAAGCCCCCACTAACACTAACTCCGACTCTTAACTCTGCAGAGGCCATGAACCCTGCTAACACTAACCCTGACTCTTGGAGACTCTTCTCTTGAAGTTCATGCTTTTTTATATTACTTAATTTTTTTAAAAAATCAGTTGATTCATGCGTTTTCAGTTTCAAAGAAACCACTTACACTTCCCCCTCTTCCTTCCTTTTTTTTTGGAGACAGGATGCCTTTGTGCTGGGATTGGGGACTTCTCTATGTAGTCCAGACTGGCCCTGAACTCGAAATCTTCCTGACTGTGCCCAGAGTACTGGAACAGGTATGTGCCAACATGCCAGACTCTACCAGTTCTCTTTTGATGGATACCCACCATGCACTGTTTCTAGCATAGCATGCCCACCGGTCTCAGGGCAGGCATGTTGTTTCTAGCATGCCCACCACTCTCAGGGCAGATACATGCATCACTACACTGGCATTCCTCAGGCTTGTCTGTCTATTCCTGGATCAAACTAGGAGCTGATTTAAACATATAACTTACCTACTTTTTTTTTTTCAATTTTTACTAGGTATTTATTCATTTACATTTCAAATGCTATCCCTAAGGTCCCCTATCCCTCCCCCCCCCACCACCACCAACTTACCTACTTATAAACAATTTTCCAGACAGGTTTCCTCGCAGGGCAGTTCTAACGGGATCGGGCTGTCCATGGAGCTGTAATGCACTGTCCTCTTAGCCTTCATGGGGTGGCCACTGTTGACCTTTAGGGTGCTCTCCCCAGGGAGTGCTCTGCCTCTCCTTCCCAAGATGAGCACCCTTGCCTTCCTCCTCCCCGTCTTCACAGATGCCTCTACCTCTCTGCAGAAGGCAGATGCTGCCCACGCCTGGCCAGTTTGGACCCCAGGGTCTTTTGCAGTTCCCAGAAACTTCCATGTATCGATGACATGTGGCTCTTTTCTAGGTCCAATTTTCACCAGAATGTCAGGAGGTCCAGAGATCCATGACAGGAGGACCCTCTTGACTGGTCCCTCTTCTAGCGCTTCTCCTTGAGCTGTCCTAGGAGTAGGATCGGGCAGAGGCTCAGCTCTGCCCTCATGTCTTGGTTTAGGGTGCCTCTGTGTGAGGTGGGGGGCTGGAGGAACCCAGGGATATTGTGAAGGCTGGAGAACACAGACAGGCTGGTCGTGAGTGCCTTTGCTGCTACAGGGCCAGGGAAGCTCTAAGGAAGAATGCACAGAGATACTAGAGAAGCAAGTCGAGTCTCTGCGATAGCAATCAGACGAGATAAACAGGAACAACAATGGGGATGTGAGGATGGAACTGAACCCAAAGAGGCACTGGAGGAGTGGACACAGACTGTGGCTGGGCAAGCAGTAGGTACTGGTGAGAAGCACCCAAGGGTGAAGGAGAGGGGAGGCTGCGGTGTTCCTGTTGCTTGTATTGTACCCCTAAGCACTGCCTGGACACCGGTGTGGATGGAGCGTGTATTTATGGGCCCAGGATGGGACAGCATGGCAGGAGAGAGTAGATTCAAGGACTTCTATCGAGGTGGGTTCCTATGGAACCCACGGCCCATAGGTCAGGTGTGGACAGTTGGCTTCTGTCCTGGTCTCTGATGCTAGGTAGTCCCAGAGGAACGTGGTCAAAAGTAAAAAGGGGCTAGGTAGAGAAGAAGGAGGGCTACTGTGAACACCAGACTGAGATGTGTCAAGGTGTCTGTCTGAGGCAGCAGCCCAGAGCTTGGAGCTAGAGTCTGATCCAGAGACCGAGGGCGGCTGTCACACGCTTGCTCCTGCTGCTTCAGCATCTGGATCCTGGAAAGCCCCAGGCTGCTGCTCTCTGTCACAGTTTCCTGACAATCAGCAGACTCCAGATCTTTGTCTTCTTTGTAGATCCTGGCCTCCCTTTCCAGTCAACTTCCACCAGGCCAGCTGGAGCAGAAACCCCCTCCTGGGTCTCATCCTTCCCAGCACTGCTCTGACTCTGGTGTTTGGTTTCCTCCCTTCTTACCTCTCAACGGTTCCCTCCTGGATGACCTGAGAGAGCCCATTCCTCAGAGCTAGCTACTCTATCCACTCGCCACACAATACACAGCTCTCAGTACAGAGTGTCTGTGTTCATGGCTGGCACTAATGGCTCCCGGCATGCACCACCAACAGTGAACCTGATGATCCAACTTGTGCCCTTAACAGGGAATGTTCTTCCCTCCACCTTCCTCATCCTTCAGAAGCCCATTTGCCATGTCCAGCCCATAACCCAACCATGGCAGTCTGTCTCTTCGGATAGGTCCTAGGGACGCCCGAGGCGAGGAGAACACTAGGACCTTCTTCTAGGTGGAAGATAAATCTGTTTCTTCCAAGCCACTACCCATGCTCACTACAAAAGAAAGAAGAAATACCATGGGGGGAAATTCCAGATGCTGGAGGCCATCCTGATGAAGGTCAGCACACCAGGGTGACATCACACTACAGAGATCAGGGTGGGACTAGGGGAAGTTCTCCAGAGGACGACGGGGTGACAGGGATGGCATTTGGGGAAAAGCTCTGTTTTGGGTCTTCTGCCCCTATGGGGGTCAGAGGCTTTGCATGGGCAACCGTGTCTGTGATCAGATCTCCTCTGCCTTAGCTTCCCATCTGCAGTTGGGAGAAGTGTTGCACCCGGGGTGCCCAACACAACCCCTGGATCAGGTGGGCACCTGGCAGGAGATTGGCCTCGGGGCCTCGGGGCCTCTGGGCCTCTGGGCCTCTGGGCCTCTGGGCTCAGGGTCTGGGTACAGCCAAAGGGATTAGGGTGGTTGCAGAGTAAATGGAGACAGGAGGCAGATGCCAGGCATGTTGGCATCCCTTCATCTGTCAGGTGGCAGAAATAAGAGGGTGGAACCAGCAGTAGCGAATGCTTTGGTGGTGGTGGTGGGGTTAAGACTATCCACTCTGCATTGCTTATTACAGAGGCACACAGATGGCTGTGTGGGACAGCCTCTGTAACATACAGCATACTCTTCTGTGTCCCTTTGGGGTGGGATTCTAGAGGACTGTGGAACAGATCACTGGCTAGTTTCATGTCAACTTGACACAAGCTAGAATCATCTGAAAGGAGGGACTCTCAATTGAGAAAACGCCTCCATAAGAGCAGGCTGTAGGGCATTTTCTTAATTAGTGACTGATGGGGGAGGGTCCAGCTCATTGTGAGCGGTACCATCCCTGGGCTGGTGGTCCTGAATTTTATAAGAAAGCAGGCTGAACAAGTCATGGATAACAAGCCAGTAAGCAGCATCCCTCCATAGCCTCCGCATCAGTTTCTGTCTCTAGACATCAGCCCTTCTTGAGTTCCTTTCCTGACTTCCTCTGGTAATGGACTACAATGTGGAAGTGTAACCCAACCAACCTTCGCTTCCTGCTTTTGGTTATGGTGTTTCATCACTACAATAGTAACCAAAACTCAGAGTCAAAACCCAGAGAGAGCTGTCGGTGGGTCAGGGCCAGGTGTCCTCTAGCCTGGCTCACAGGGTTCACTGGAACAGGGTGTGTTCTAGGTGTGGGCAGGACCGGGCTATGAGGAAAACCAGTCCAGGGCCGGGGTGCCAGCCAAACCTAAGAGGGTGGTGACCAATTCAGCTGGAGCAATAATGTGTGGCTAGTTTTAACGGTCAGGAGAGGGGAGAGAGAGACGCAGTAGCACCGGTCAATGAATCTTGAGGAACTTGATTTCCTGTGTACCTTTGGAGTTCCTTATTCCTCTTTGGAGCCTAGTGACCGAACCAGCTCAGTCAGTCAACAGGGTCTCAAGGGAGGGAGTGAGGACTGAAAAAGAAAAACAGACAACACTAAAACCTGACTCCAGCCCATACCGCGGCTGAAGCAGCTCTATTTCTCTCCTGCCTGCTTTTATATCATTCTAGGTTTATGCAGAAACAAATAAACAAACAAACAAAAACCATGGTCGGTTCTTAGATCAAAGACAAAGTCATCAAGTGAAGTCGTAAACAAAGACATCACACAAGAGAGTGATTAAGTAAAGTTGTAAGCAAAAGGATGACACAGGCTATATTAAGGAAAGTGGCAAGCAGAGGTCACACAAGGTCACACAAGGAATTCAGCAAGGCAGTAAACAAAGCCCCCGGTCACTGTTTCTGATATTCTGAGCCCAGTGACAAAGGCCAAATTCCTAGAAGTGTCACCAAAAGCTCTCAACAGCCTAGGTCTATAGTAGGCCCCCCCACCCCTAGGCTTCCTGAAGCCCAGCATACTACCCTGTAGTCCTACTGGAAGCCCCCATCCTCATCTGCGAAAGGAAAATAAGTCTGCTCTGCCTAGTCCCTGTCAGGGGCCAGTTAGAGAGGCCCATCACCTGCTCAAAGATGATAAGAAACCTTGCTTCACCCTTAGAAGATAAAGGTTGGCTCCTGTTCCTAGCGCCGTATGTGCTCAGAAGCGTACAGGCTGAAGAGGCGGGCAGTGAGCAACCGGTAATGGGGATAACCCTGACGTGGTGTCTGGGAAGTGACTAGAAGCTTGGGGGGGGAGGGTCCGGTGAGAGGGGTGTGTTGGGAGGTGGGTCAAAAGATCAAGTTCCCAGTTCCCCGAGGCTGAGAGGTTCCTATTTCAGTCTGTCTGTCAGAAAATTCAAGGTAAGCATCGAGGTGTTTGTAGTGACCTGGGAGACAGACATACCTCCAGAGGGTATATATACAGGCTGGGGGAACTCGCTGGCGTCCCTGTAGTCCCTGTACTGAGTCTGAAGCTGTGGCTCTATTTGGACTTTGGGGCCCTCCCAGCACCATGCCCCATGTGTACTTTGTGTGTCCCATCTGCCTCCGACAGACTTCAGTCAGAGAGACTGTTTTTTTCTTTCATTTTCACTTTTTAAACCAAGGCTCATGAGAGTGTGTGAGGAGCTTCAGAGCCCATGGGGCTCTTGGCCTGCAGTGTCTTGATCAAGAAAATGGAACCTCTCCCAGGATGGGGGTCGTCACCCTGGAGCCAGGCCCCTACAGACAACACCTTCAGGCTGGTGAGTTCCCGAGCCCTTTACAGCCTCCAAGCTCCTGTCCTTCCGGCCCAACTCCAGCCACAGCCCACCCCAGACGTTTCCTGTCCCTTAGCTCTGTCTGGGCAGCTAGCTCACGGGGCTTTTTGTTGCTTGATCTCCAAATCTCTGGAGATAATTGATAACAACCTCAGGCTGGGAGGCTACGGGAAGGCAGGCCTCTGCCCCTCCACTCCTGGGCCTCCACTCCCAGACACCTACTATGGGTCTCTTTCAAGGGCAGGAGGTGGTGCCATGAGCATAGTACCCCTGGCTGTCTCTGGACAGGCCCTGTAGCGAGAGACCAACCATATGTATCTCTGTCCCCGAGAATAAGCGCCTTCATATAGTGGAGACAGAAACCAGGGCAGGCTAGCAGGAGCCAGGATCTATCCTGCTTGCTCAAATAGGATACACTAACTATCAGTCAGCTGTCCCTCCACCCCTACCCCAAGCATTCTGAAGAGCCAGTTCCCAGCCCCAGCTGACCCTGCTGCCTCTCAGGTCTTACCCTGCCAGGCAATGAGGGCAGAAGGCAGGTTAAGCAGGCCTGGGCCCCAGACCCTCCTACAGAGACACTGAAGTCCTGCTGTTTCCTTGTCACAAGAAGCAGAGCATGCATTGAGGGCCTGGACCAGTCTGGCGGAGGGTGGGCGGGGGTGGGGTGGGGTGGGGTGAGGGAGCCATAGGGATGGAGGGAGTCCTCCCCTCCAGCGCTCATCCCCTCTCCCAGGTGCTGTGTGTCTTCCTTTTGAACTTGCTGCAGTGCATCTCTGCCCAGCCCCCGTGCAGACAGGAGGAGTTCCCTGTGGGGAAGGAGTGCTGCCCCATGTGTAACCCAGGTGGGAGCTCCCAGGAGGCAGTGCTGTGCCAGGGAGGAACTCCCGTGCTGAGCCTCCGGGACTCTGGGTCCTCAGGCCAATGGCTGCACGGTGTTCAGTTCGGGGATAGTCCTCAGTGTCTGTGTTCAGTTCGGGGATAGTCCTCCGCGTCTGGGACCTTTGACGTTCACTGCCTGGGGTGGGCCCAGGGGATAGGGCAGGCTCTATGTTGGCTTAATTAGAGACTGAGACTGAGACTGAGAGTGGGCTGGGGTCATAGCCAATTCTGAGGGATTTAGGAGGCCCCACCCCCGAGCTTTTGAACTGCTCATAGAGGGGCAGCACACAGAAGGCCAACAAGTCCTGTGGGGCTTTAGTTGTGGTTGGTGCCATACTTGCTGGACCTACATGAGGGTACAGGGAAGGCTTCTGTGGGTTAACCCCCACCCCTGCTGAGGAACTGTGTGGGTCCTGGCTGCAGGTTACCACGTGAAGCAGGTCTGCAGTGAGCATACAGGCACAGTGTGTGCCCCCTGTCCCCCACAGACATTTACCGCCCATGCAAATGGCCTGAGCAAGTGTCTGCCCTGCGGAGTCTGTGACCCAGGTAGGAGCACTTGAGGAGGTGGGGTGTGCTGGGGCACTGGAGCTCAGGCAACTCACGGAGCACCTGAGGAGGTGGGGTGGAGCACTGGAGCTCAGGCAGCTCACGGAGCACCTGAGGAGGTAGGGTGGAGCACTGGAGCTCAGGCAGCTCACGGAGCACCTGGGGAGGTGGGGTGGAGCACTGGAGCTCAGGCAGCTCATGAGCAAACCTGGGACTGACCTTCCTGCTATTGTGGGGAGGTTCTCAGGGTGTCTGCCCCGCCCCTGTCACTGAGATCCTATTGCCTGCTTCTTTTTCTCCCCTTCTACCTGGTTCGTGTGGGTGATGAGAGGCTCTTTCCTGCTTCAGTTTCCCTGCCCGTGAAGGAGCTCTTACGTGGGGTGGGACATCACTGGGGATCAGTGTGGTCATTATAATTTTTTTCCCTTCATATGAAGGAACCCAGGAAAAGCTTACTCGTAGACTGATGGTTGCCTGGGCCTGGGCAGACTTGGATGGGGACACAGGTCCCAGAATGTTCGAAGCTGTAAGGTAGCCAGCGCTTCTGTTCCCACCACAGCCCCATGCTCTCTAAACACTAGTCTTTGTTGACTCTGGATTTATTACAGTGCCCGTATGCGGTTGGCATCACACTCCCCACAAGGATGACCCCATGCTTACTCATAGTGTGTGAGGAGGGTTGCCCTCACCCCCTACTGAGGGTGACCCCATGTCTAGCACAGTGTGCAAATGGAGATGACCTTACTCCTACAGAAGGGGTACCTCTGTTCCCACACTGAGTGCCTTCATGGGGTCAGAGTGACTCTGTACCTATTCACACAATTCCCATAAACAGTCGGCTCAGACCTAGAGGCATTAGACTGCCTAACCCTAACCTTGATTCCCATTGACAGGACACTGAGATTCCAAGAGTCACCAGGGCACTCTGCTGGATGGCAGAGCCTACCAACTCCACACTTCCAGGGCTGTGGGCACATAGATTGGAAGTCCTACTTCCTGGAGTGGGAGAAAACAGAGGCAAGGACAATTCAGACCTGGTTAAAAACCAGGTCCTGGGCAATGAACCACTCTGTGACCCTATCAGTCCTCGACCAAGCCCCCTGCTCAGAGCCATTGTGCTATGTCTGGCTCCCCCTATAGGACAAACCTGGTACCATATGTGCAGGTGGTAGGTAGCCTCTGGCAAGAGAAGCTGTGTGGAATCAGACCCCGGTACATTGGGACGACTGGAGGAAGGGTGCTCCCCCAAATCCCTTGCTGGTGCTCCCATGGCCTTGTCTCTGACGGCAGACATGGGCCTGCTGACCTGGCAGGAGTGCTCCAGCTGGAAGGACACTGTGTGCAGATGCATCCCAGGCTACTTCTGTGAGAACCAGGATGGGAGCCACTGTTCCGCATGCTTGCCGCACAACGCCTGCCCTCCAGGGCAGAGGGTAGAGAAGAGAGGTGAGCTGGTTAATTAAAGGTTCTTTCCGGAGATCACCCTTGCTCCAGTGTGCCCGCCGCCTGGGGCCTAGAAAACCTCCAGCTTAAGGATTTCAGAAAGGAGCAGAGCAGAAATCTTGGCCAACCCTGGAGCACCTACCCCAGACCAGTCCTGGCAGCAAGAGAGGAAAGAGTGCTATTGGTTGGCAGGAGGGGAGGGGAAGGGGAATGCAGGGGGACAGGGAGAAGCTGAACTCAGAGAATCTGGAAGATCCAGAAAGAGGTTTTCTGGTGAGAGTCAGGAAGAGGACAGAGGGCAGAAGAAGGAAGGGGAGCTGGAACAGCACCATTGGCTTCCACTTCTGGTCTAACCTCAGCTATCCAGCATGGGGTCTAACCTCAGCTATCCAGTCTCAGGTCTAACCTTAGCTATTCTACCGTGGGAGCCAGACTTGTAAACTGTGCCCATCCCCACTACTCACCTAGATGTGAGGACTGCCTTTGCTTTCTGTCTGGCATCTGGCCAGACTATCAAAGGGTTTGTGGGGTGAAGACCCCTGGGTTATTACATCAGGCCCTTTCTGTATCCAGGATGCCCTAAAACTACCCAGCCCCTTCTCACAGTCTCACAGTGCCATCTACCACCACAGCTCCCTCTACCAGCTGGAGTATTATGGGTTGTGAGGCTCCAAAACGGACAGCTCCCAGGCCCCACTCCAGGGAAGCCCAGGTCCCTGCAAGCCTGAGTCCAGTACTCCTCCCCTTGTCCCTCTCCACTTCCCAGGTACTCACAACCAGGACACTGTATGTGCTGATTGCCTAACAGGGACCTTCTCACTCGGAGGGACTCAGGAGGAATGCCTGCCCTGGACCAAGTAGGTGACTAGCATGCTGGGGAAGGGACTACGCTGTTCCTCTGGGAGATGAGAAGCCAACCCCAGCTGAGCTGCGTCCTGGGTAGGCAGAACAATATGGAGCCTTAGCTAGGATTCCACAGGCTGTGGTCAGTTCCCACCCTATGATTGTAGGATCAAGAAGTCAAGGATGGGCTGGAGAGATGGCTCAGCGGTTAAGAGCACTGACTGCTCTTCCAAAGGTCCTGAGTTCAATTCCCAGCAACCACATGGTGGCTCACAACCATC
>NC_034595.1:105801787-105810755 GCF_900095145.1 Mus pahari | reverse complement strand
GGCACCCTCTTCTGGAGTGTCTGAAGACAGCTACAGTGTACTTACATATAATAAATAAATCTTTAAAAAAAAAAAAAAAAAAAAAAAAAGAAGTCAAGGATATAGGACTTCCCTACATTTCTGTAGTTGGGGCCAGCGTGCTGATTGTAAGGTGATTGTATCAGTCAGGGTTTCTATGGCTGTGAAGAGACACCATGACCACAGCAACTCTTACAGAGGAAAACATTTAATTGGGGCTGGCTTACAGTTCAGAGGGTTAGTCCATTATCGTCATGGAGGGAAGCATGGTAGCGCACAGGAAGACATGGTGCTAAAGATGCAGCTGGGAGTTCTACATCTGGATCAGCAGGCAGCAGGAAGAGAGAGGGACACTGGGCCTGGCTTGAACACCTGAAACCCCAAAACCCTATGACCCACTTCCTCCAAAAGTCCACACTTATTCCAACAAGGAGGTGTTCCTAATAGTGCCACTCCCTATGACCCTGTGGGGGCAGCTTTCATTCAAACCACCATCATGATGGTCTCCAGTGAGGTTCCTTCTCCACCTGAGCCAGAATCCCCTCAGTATGGATCTCAGACCCTAGAGCTAACCTGAGAACTTGGGATCTCTGAAGATAGCTAGGTCCTCGGGTGATGCCCAGAGAAGGACATCAGCTCATCTTCTCTATCCCATCTCTCTTCACTGAAGTCAGTTCAGTCCCCAGCTTTGACACTAGCACCCCTCCCTTTCTCACTCCCTCCTTCCCTCCTCCTCTTCTTTTTGGCTTCATTTCTACCCTGCTCCTTCAACCACACCCCCCATTCTCCATTTCCCCCTAAAGGGCTTGAAATCTGTAACAGACCTGAGTCCTATCTCAGAGCTGTTGTACCAGCTGATAGGCTCTGAGTTGCATGGACCCTGCCTCGCTTCCCGACATTGCCCAGTCTGCTGACCTGTCTCGACAGCATAGGTTTCCCACCCTGTCACATGGTTGCTCTCTCCTAGGTGCAGTACATTTCAACAAGAAGTAACACATGGGACCAGCAGCACAGACACCACCTGCTCCTCCCGGGTCGTCTTCTGGGTTGTGTCCAGCCTTTTGGTACTTATAGTGGTAGCTGGAATAGCTGCATTCTTCATCTACAAGCGAAGGCAGCTGCACATCAGTGAGCAACAACCCATCTTCCGGGGCTCAGGACTCCAGGAGTGGTCCCAGGGTCTTTGTAGAGTCTGGATCTATCGTGGCTAGTGGTAGAGCCCTTCCTCAGAGTCCAGCTCCCAGGTGGCCTCCCTAGGACCCTCTGTTCTTCCCTCTCCCCTCCCCCTTCTTTCCTTCCTTTCATTGTCCAGTCTCATCGGTGTCCTGAGCTGGGCTCTAGAGACCAGCCTGTAGACCAAATCGGGCCTGGGAAGCTCTAGGCTATGCTTCAGGGAATCAAAAACAATGACCAGGCAGGCTATTCTCTGTCAGTAAGGAAGCATACCTCTGTGTGCTCAGCCCTGAGTGCTAGTAGCACAGGAGGCCTCTTCCCTAGGCTCTGCAGGTGGGCCAGTTAGCCTAAGCCCCTTTCTGCCCAAGTTAAGTCCCCGCTCACGGGAGCGGGAGCGAGCAGGTTCCCCAACTCTGCATAGCAGGTTGACTTTGGCCTCCAGGAAGGTGGGCAGGGATCTGTTCTTTCACCTGGTGGGCCTCCTGTGAGTTTTGACACATGTCCAAAGCTCACTTCTTCTGTTAGAGAGGGTCAGACTCGGGGGGTAGATCACACAACTAGAGGCCCAGAATGTGGGTTTTTTCATTGCTGTGTGCCCCTCTCCCCTCTTGCTTCAGCCTTTCCCATGACTTGATGTCCTTGTGTTACAGGCCCAGTATCCAGGGAGCTGGAGCCTTTCCAGGTATCATTGGGTTGGGGGGGAAGTTCCAACTGGTGTACGCTTATGGAAGCCAACTCCATGGTCTACAGCTAAGCTTTATGTGTTCCCAAGAGTCATGCAGTTCCCTGCTTGGTGCCTGAGAGGCAGGAGTTCACCTTGCATTCCTTTGGCAGCAGGAACAACAGGAGAACGCCATCAGGTTTCCAGTCACCGAGGTTGGGCTTGCTGAGACGGAGGAGGAGACAGCCTCCGACTGCACAAGTTCTGGGTGAAGAGACACCGAGGAGACCATGGTGGAAAGCTTCCATATGCCGTAGAGGCATGACAGATGCCCTGGGCTGGTGCAGCATCACACAACAGTGGTCATGTGGTCATGGCTCAGGGTGTAGGAGTTGCTTTGCCATTCTTAGTGTTAAATAGGCTCATCTGACCCCAACCAAACACTAAGAGGTGGTGATCCAACTAGTCAGCCTGTAACAGCTCTGCCTAGGCCTGTAACCTAGCCTAACCAGCTCAGCCTATAACCTAGGCCTCTGCCTGTCCTGGAAATGTTAAAGCTAGGCCTGCTTATTCAGAGGGCTGCCTCCTGGGGCCTACGTGATCCTTCAACTGGGGGGCGGGGAGTGGGGCTCCAGTGCTTTCTATTCTTCTCCTGTGTGTGTGTGTGTGTGTGTGTGTGTGTGTGTGTGTGTGTGTTTTACCCCCCTTTTCTACCGGCCCCAGAAAAATCAAGTGTTACCCTCTCACTGTTTCACCAGCCCCAGAGAGTTTTCTGCAGGCCCCAGAGAACTAAGTTTTACACGCTCAGAGAAAAGTCTGCGGAGGGATCGATCAATCGCAGACTCTACACCTCTCCTCAGTGTACCTGACCAGTCGAAGCTGGCCTTTGACATTTGTCCCTTAGTAGCTAGCCATCTTGAGTTAACCTGGGCTTCACCAATTCGACTAGATTGGACTATCACTGAGCCCTGAGCCCCGGGTATCCCCTTGGCTCTGTCTCCTCAGTGTTGGGATTAAGGTACTATGTCAAACTTTTAAAGTAGATTCTGAGGATGAACTTCAGGTCATTATGCTGTGGAGCATGTACTGTAGCAATTGAACCATCCCCCTGGCTTCAGCATGAATTTATAACTTATAGAAAATAAATATTTTTGTTACACGCCCTGTCTCTGTCTTATGTCTCATCAAACATCTGCCTGTCCTGTGAGAGTGATAGTGGTTGCTCCAAGGTAACTATGTTCTCATGCATGCCACATCATCACTTGGTGAGGGACTTCCACTGGCAGGAGGTGCAGCACCCTCAATAATGTGACAGCAACCACAGGTGTTTTTCATCCTGCTCGGTTTCATCACTGCCTTATTTTCTGAGTCTGGTGTTTATGTGGGCATCCTTTCCAATAGGATTCTTTCTTCCTTCCTTCCTTCCTTCCTTCCTTCCTTCCTTCCTTCCTTCCTTTTTTTCTTTCTTTTTTTTTTTTTTTTTTTTTTTTTTTTTTTTGGTTTTTCGAGACAGGATTTCTCTGTGTATCCCTGGCTGTCCTGGAACTCACTCTGTAGTCCAGGCTGGCCTCGAACTCAGAAATCCACCTGCCTCTGCCTCCCGAGTGCTGGGATTAAAGGCATGTGCCACCACTGCCCGGCTCCAATAGGATTCTTTGAATATCTCCCATCACTTCATGGGAGTGACTGCCTGTCAAGCCAAATGCTGTGTTTAAGGCTCACCTGTCCCCCGCCCCTGTCCTGTCATCTCCCAAGAACTGTTTGAAGCCAGTGACCATAAACTGCTAAAACTGTGTGCAGAAACACAGCCTTCCTCCTTGAACTATCCCTCTCAGGTGTTTGCCACAGCCGTGGAAATCCTCATTAGGCTACATGTCACCCCTCTGTATATCTGTCATTTTATCTCCTTCTTAGTCACTGTTCTGTCGTGAAGAGATACCATGAACAAGACAACTCTTAAATATTAAAACAAACAAACAAACAAACAACAGCCATTAATCATAGGCTTGCTCATAGTTTCAGAGTGTTGTCATCTTGACAGGAAGGAGGCAGGCATGGTACTGGAGTAATAGCTGAGAACTTTATATCTTCATCTACAGACAGCATCTCTCTCTCTCTCTCTCTCTCTCTCACACACACACACACACACACACACACACACACACACACAGAGGGAGGGGGGACCGGTCCTGATGTGGGCTTTTGAAACCTCAAAGCCCACCCCCAGGGATACACCTCCTCCAGTAAGGCCACGCCTCCTAACCCTTCCAAAACAGTTCCACTAACTGAGGACTAAGCATTCAAACATGACCTTATGGGGATTCTCATTCAAACCACCACAATCTCTATTTATCTTTCTCATCTGTTTGTATCATCCATCCATCTTCTCTTTATCATCTATCTTTTCTTTTTTTTAAAGAGCTATTTATTTATTATATGTAAGTACACTGTAGCTGTCTTCAGATTTATTATATGTAAGTACACCATAGCTGTCTTCAGACACTCCAGAAAAGGGCGTCAGATCTCGTTATGGATGGTTGTGAGCCACCATGTGGTTGCTGGAGTTTGAACTCATGACCTTCAGAAGAGCAGTCAGTGCTCTTAACCACTGAGTCATCTCTCCAGCTTCCATCTATCTTTTCTTATCTTCCATGTGTCTATCTTCTTTACACCATGTAGTCTTGTGACTCACACTCTTCATTAGCCCATGGAACACAGAGAGGAACCTGTGTGTTAATGCTAGTGGTTAAGGAAGTTGAGTTAGGAGGCAGAAGTGGGCAGGTTGTACGTGTTCTTGATGTTTGCTGTATCTGGTGGATTGTAATTACAGTACAGAACGAGACTGCATTCATGTCTCACAAAGAGGACATCAGCACTTGAACCTATGATCATGAACAGGGCCTCCAGAAACACAGAGGGCTCTGTCCACCAAGGAACCACACAAACTTTGGGTGAGCATTCACATGCATGAATACAGTTTGGCCCGATGCAACCTTCCTGAGTCTGAACCACACAGCAGGCACCGACCTACCTGGTCTGTTTTCTTCAGATAGTCTCCCAGCAAACTAATGGAGTCAAAGCCATTAGGAGTGACATGGAGCCTTATGTGGGGAGACTCTGCTATCAGCACCCAGAACATGCTTGATGACCCTGGAGTCAGCATGAGATAAATCAGGTAGACCAGTCATGACTGACATCGCTTTTCCCCTGGTCACCTCCTAAACCCTTCATTCTGATTAAATTGCAGGGGTCAGTTTTCTGCCACCCAGGCCCATACATACTTTGCCTGTAAGTCTCCAGTAAAATATCCATTGTATTGTTCTACATCTGTTGGCCTCTGACTTTGCTCTGACTACATCTAGGGCCTCGTCTTCAAACACAAGGCCCAGGTTGCCCTGGAATAACGTCGATAATGGAGCTGTGAATTTAAAAATGAGATGCTAGAATTACTGGGAGATGTCAGAGTGGTTGTTAAGCAAGATTTAGGCACAGCGGGCCTGAGAGATGCTCTTCTTGGTGCTGACTGGGTGGACATTCAGGAGCAGGGACATGAGCAGGGCCTGAGACACTGCCACCTTCTCTGCCACTGCAGATCCCTCTTCTCTCTGTTCTGTTCTCCTACAGCAACACAGGGTGTACATACTTAACCAAGCACAGGCAGAGTTCACATTCCCCCAATAAATGGATGCCTGGGCACAGCACCCTCTTCCTACTGCTCCTTGAGATGGCCATCTGAGGGTGCAGAGGGGTGACCCCTGAAGTCAGAAGACACCTCAGGCTGGGAACATCTTCCTTCTCACCCACTTTTGCCCTTCATGGTTGTCCAAATTCTGCCTTTTTTATGGCTGGGGAGGGGTACCAAAAATTCTCGCCTCCTTTTTAGCGAAGCTAGCCATCCACTGCAGTAAAACACTCTCTTTCTTCCAGTTCCTAGTGCATTACCTGGGGCTTCTCACTGCAGTCAAGTGCTCTAATCCCGGCTGTTGTTATTTATTTATGTCCTGTTTATCCTGATTTGTCTGGTGTGTGTGTGTGTGTGTGTGTGTGTGTGTGTGTGTTTACTAGAAACCTAGAAACCCTACTTCATGTGCACGGCCTCTCCAGACACCTGACAGGATACCCAGGTCTCGGTAACGCACACATTTATCCTATGTAGATAGTATCTGTTCTCACAGAGGAGGGTGAAGCTGCTTATGGGGGAATTCCAAGGGGAAACTTTGGGATGGGATGGGGAGCCAGAAGCCTACTGTCCCATCCTGGGTGTCTCCCCTTCAGCCACATGTAGCCCTCCATTTCTACTTTGCTTCATAGGCCCCTAAGCCTTCAGGGCTGGTGCTGACCTACCACCACGACCACAGTAGTTACCTTGGCAGACTGGGCTCAGGCACTCTGCTGAGATGCTGACTAAGCAGCTGAGATGCTGACGCACATAGGCTAGGAACAAACCAAGAGTCAGTCTCTTGCACAGGCCCAGTCTCTGGAGCTGATGCCCTAGGCCTCGGCCACGGCACTCGGCAGACTCCACACACTCTGGTGAGTCCTGCCCAGGCCTCAGGTGAGGCTCCCCACTTTCCTTCCCTCCTCCCTGCTGTCCTCTGGCACCAGGCGCCGGCTCCTTGACCCATTCCTACCAGCTTCTGTGGACCACACCATACTCCCAAAACATTTCCAAGGCAGTCTCTTCAGAGGCCCCACGACAGGGGGGACCTGCAGGGCACAGGAAGCAGGGGCTACCTGGAGCAGAGACCTGTTATGCGGAGGCTTCAGTAAAGCCCCAAGTGTTTCACACACAGCCCTGAGATCCAGGGTTAGGGATCCTGGCAGCTGAGAGGAGCGACTTCCACCCTGTTACCTAAGCTAGACCTAGGTAGTACCTTCTTTTTGGTTAGTCTTCAGTGCCTTATCTAGGGTAACTAGACATTTGCTCATGCTTTCTAAACAAAGCTCACACAATACATGAAGAGAAAGGAGCTGGGCTGAAAACCCAGCCGTATGGCCTACAGTTGTTCTGTCTTTCTAGCCATCCACTGTGGCTAAGACAGCATAGTCTTGCCCTGTGACCTGTCTTACAGGGCAGGTATTACCATGGTACAGGCTGGAAAGGCTGCAAATCAGGGGAAACCACCGCCACCGAGAAGCAGGCGTGTTATAACCCTCCCGCCGTGCCACCAAGGCCACCTGGGGAAGCCCCAGGGATGATCAGCAAGCAGAAGAAGCAAGGTCCCTACAGGTGAGAGCCTTCATGTAGTTTCCATGGGAAAGGCCAGACAAGGTCACTGAGCAGGCATAGGCTAGGTTTGTATAGATGATGGTTTTCTAAACTTTGAGGTACCGGGACCAATCGTGGTTGACCGTCATGAACTCTGGGGTCACATGCTGAAGACATGGTGTGGGTTGGGTGATGTAGGTGATTTTACAGATTCTGGTCTGTAAGGGCCAATCTTAGCTCTGGGGCTCTGGGGACCATTGGTCTGAGGTATAAAGGTCTCAGAGGATACCTCTAGGTGGTGTGACAGAGAGGAAGATATTCTAAAGACTCATTTGTTCCTCTCATTGACTCTCAGACTATTGAAATAGTGGACCCCCAGGGGACTGAAATTACCTCAGAATTCTCATCCCTTGAGAGAAGAATGCCTTGAGCATGGACCAGCAAGAAGAGAAACTGTTCTGGAAAGAGGCTTCCAATTTGTCATGCCACTTCACAGGAGAGGTGGTGATAGGTGGGACTACACCTTACCCAGGACTGCTGAATAACTTTGCTTCAAAGGTATGCATAACTTTGGCTTCCGCTTTAACCTCAACCTCAGATCACTACTAGAAAGACAGACTTGCCGGGGTCACTGGATATCTTTCCCCTTTCCCAGTGTGGCCATCTGCAGACTCCATTCTCACTCATCTCCATTATCACTTCCTAGGCACCTTCCTTCCCACCTGCCACCCCTTAGCCCATCCCTGCAGCTCCTATGGACACACCTCATTCCTGGGACTCTTCTGAGGCGGCACTTCAGAGGCCCCAGGGGCAGGACCTGCAGGGCAAAGGTCTTCAGCACCCAATCTAGGGTAATTAGACATTCGCTCCTATCTCTCAGGGAAAGCTACATAATAGACAAGCTGGGCTGGAAACCCAGCATGGTGGCCTAGTGTTGCCTGGTTGCTCTAGCTATCCACCTGAAGAGACAATGCAGCCTTGTCCTGTGGCTCACTTGTAGATACCACCATGATTCAGGCAGGTAATAAAAAAGTTAAATCACCCCCTCATGGGCTGGAGTCCAAACTGAGCTTGTTGGGCACAGGCTCCGGCTCTAAGTCCAACAGTGCAATGGTTAACATCGATTATTAACTTGATAGGATTATTAACTTGATCATGGAAATGAACTGGGTTGAGGTGGGTAGACCCAGCCGAATTCGAGGGAGCATCCTTCCACGGGCAAGGGTCTGAATAAAGCTCAGGAAAGAAGCTGAGCACCAGCGTCCGTTGCTAAGCGTCCTCACTGCACATGCAAGGTGACCAGCCAACTCATGCATCTGTGTTTCTCACCATGATGGACCCGAAACCAGGAACCAAAATAACCCCTTCTTCCTTACATGTTTTCCTGTCAGGTGTTTGAGCCAAGCACTGAGAAAAGTCACTCATACGGGTGGGCTTCAGACTGGCCAGTCTGAACATAAATTGCAAACTCACCGGTTCCTGAATTTAGGAGTTGGCTCCTCCCAAACGGATAAGAGAGTCTCCAGATGTCAAGCCATCAGAATGAAACCATGTTCAGGACAGGCATCTACTGTGGGCCGCTGGCTACAAAGTACAGGCTGCTTTCAGGGTCCCACTGCGCCTCTCAGGTAAATGTGGCTTGAAGGTACTGGTTCTGGTGACCCCTGGCTCATTGTAAGTACAGGGAAGGGGGTGGGGCTGGTGTGCTGGCTTAGGGAGGAAAAGGCTCTTGCTTCCAAGCTAGTGGCCTGCAAGTTGTCCTGTGATCTCTGCATGTGAGCTGTGACCCATGCTCACATGTACACAGACACACAGGCTCACATGTACGCAAACACACATGCTCACATGTATACTGACACACATGCTCACATAAATGTAATACTCCTGCAAGTTGTCCTGTGATCTCT
>NC_034595.1:105778688-105801391 GCF_900095145.1 Mus pahari | reverse complement strand
ACATGTACGCAAAAACACATGCTCACATGTATACTGACACACATGCTCACATAAATGTAATACTCCTGCAAGTTGTCCTGTGATCTCTACATGTGTGCTGTGGCCCATGCTCACATGTACACAGACGCACATGCTCACATAAATATAATACTCCTTCAAGTTGTCCTGTGATCTCTGGCTGGCACTATTGATACCACTGTGCCCAGTCCCACCCAGCCCCACCCAACTCCACCTCTACTGTACAAACACCCTTATCAGCAGAGAAGGGTGCAGGTGCTCAGCCCCTTGTCCTCCCAGACCTGCAACCATCATGTTGCTACCACCACTACTTCTGAATGAGGGCCACTGGCAGGGCCTTCTCAGTGGGTCTGGCTTCCCCAACCCTTCTCCTTCAGAGATAGCACAGTGCAGTAGGGCCTGGGAAAGCTCTAGATAGCAGTGCATAGGCTTTTTCTCCATGAGCTGAGAAGCCACACAAGGCTGTGGGACCTAGGGAGAAGTTTGAGGTGGAGGCTGGGAGAGATGGAGACAGAGAGGACTGCAGCCTGTCACCTGAACTCTTGGATGGAGGAGGAGCTCTGCCACCGTTGTGTCTGAGTCTTTGTTTCCCATTTCTTAGACAGTCTCTTGAATGTGGAAGTTGTCAGAATCCAGAGTCAGCAGTGTCAAGTAGAAAGTTGAGAAGGAGTGGCTCACCCCTCACTCCTCATCGCCTCAGAGTAATGACCACAAGCGCTTGGCCAGAACCACAGAGCCTTGTATGGAAAACACTGCTGTGGGAAGCCGGCCCAGTTCTGCGTGTTCGGCCTCATAAGCCGGCCCAGTTCTGCGTGTTCGGCCTCAGGCTGGTGTCCCCCTCATTAGTCATCCTTGTGGGCAGAGATTATGGCTTCATGGGTTGTAACAGTGCTCACTTTATCTTTAAGAACCTTCCTGGCCCCAGCTGCCTTGAATACAGACAAGGTTCACTGCTGTGCATATTCAATCCCTTGGAATTCTCCATCATGTCCAAACTCCTGGAGAATGGCTCTGTGGTCATCAGGTTAACAAGACTGCCCGCTGCCCCTGCCCAGGGTTTATCCCTGTACCCGGTTCATGAAGGTAGCGAAGGGGTACGGAGTCGGAGTCAGCAATCCGATCTGATCTATCGGGGCCAAAGCTTTGGAAATACTTCTGTCAGCGATTGCATGGCCAAAAACCGCTTACTTTTTTCTTTTTCTTTTTGGCAGTTTTCTGTTTTTAACTCTGCTATTCTGTGGCCAAAAGCCACCGACTTCTGGTAACTAAACACCCTGCTGATACTGCAGGGGATTTAAGAAACAAGTCTTGGTTTCTCTCTGGGTCCAGGGCCCCTGCTGGGCAGAGGAGAGACTTGGAGTTTGTTAACTCTTCATGAGCCAGAGAGAAAAGAAAAGGAAGAAAGAGAATTCAAGCACGCACACAGACACACATGAACACACACACACACACACACACACACAAACACACAGAGACACACACAAACATACACATGCACACACACACGCACACACAGACAGACACACACACTTATACTTTGGCTGGGCCCAACTACCTGTCTCAACAAATCCACAAGTGTTCATGCATACTTACTTACATACATATACCTACATGCATATGGATGTACACACATATAGACAGACATATACATACATACATTTGGTGGATGGGGCTGAGTCCCAAACACCACACACTTTATTCCTTTTCTCAGCACCTCTTATATTTTCTTAGACAAAGGTTCTCTAGGAAATTACCTCATGAATAAAATGTTACACAAAAGGGGAGTTACAGAAGAATGTCAATAGTTCAGTTCAAAGCAGTCATATCTGATAAATGGGAAGGACCTGTCATGCCCATTTGGGCACAGGGAGGCATCCCCCAGCCCCTAGTTATTTCTGGCTTTTTTTTTTTTTTTTTTTTTTTTGGCTTTTTTGAGACAGGGTTTCTCTGTGTAGCCCTGGCTAACCTGGAACTCAGAAATCCACCTGCCTCTGCCTCCCAAGTGCTGGGATTAAAGGCGTGCGCCACCACCACCCGGCATTTCTGGCTATTTTTCTTTCTAGTTAATTGAGTTTGGAGTCCTGCGGATCCCCTGCTGGGACCAGGAACTGAATTATGAAGTTTCAAAAGTTTTGAAAAATTTGAAAGTTTCATGCTCTGAGATGCCACACTTTCTTTGACTTTGGCTGTCAATGAAAAGGATTGGAGGACATCTAAAGCAAAGAATTCCAGTTGTTAAATGCTGTTGCCTTGTTTCTCTGTTTTTGCTTTGGCTTTATGTCTTGTCTTGTGTATGTGGTCTATAGTTATGTGTTCTGGTTTGGGCCTGTATCACACTGCCACACAATGGTCCCTATAAGACAGGTGCTGCCTGTACCGCCCTGCTTCCTGCCCAGGTCCAGCTGGTGGCAAGGCCGAGCCATGGGATCTGTGTCGACCTCTGACGGTACCCCTGTGAATTTGGTGGGTTCACTATCTGATGGCGCTTTGAGTGCTTGCTACTCAGTCACAAGCACTTTGAAGTTTCTTCGGTTGTCTTCTAGAGACAGACTTAGAGATGCCTTTCATCGGGCTAAAACATCTGTCAAATCTATATACCTGGCTCTCTAGACCAAAACAAAACAAAACAAAACAAACCCCAAAACCCAAAAAAGCAAAAAACAAAAACAAACAAACAAACAAACAAAAAGCAAAAACAAACCTGCAAGCTTTTTAACCCGAAGCTATAGTTCTTATGTAGATGCAAAGGCTTGAGTCTACATTGGAGGCTGATTTTGGGCACTGTGTATTCATTCAAATGCGAACTGCTATGTCCAGAGATCTGGCTGCAGTACAGACACTGGCATGGAGAATACCCTGTCTCGGCACTGTTTAAAATCGTTTTTCTAGCATCTCTGCCTGGTTAATAAAGACCTGATCAGCCAATAGCTGGGCAAGGGAAGAGGAGAGACGTCTCCATGAGGAAAAGATGGAACAGGAGCAGACAAAGAGAGACCAAGATGGCAGCTAACCTATGTGGCTGGGAAGTAGTCAGGCTAGTGTGGTCGGTTAACACAGACAAGAACCCTGCCCAGAAATAGTGCAAGAAGCTTTAAAAACAAAGACACCAGGTCTCCCAGTCATTATTTCAGAGCTAGGGCAAGCATAGGAAAGCTCTGTACTTTTACATTGGTATCCAACATAACTGGATTGCAATGGTAACTGCGATGGTACATTGGTAGGCACAGAATCCAAACTTACAAATTTAGACAGAAATTCAAATTTTTTACAGAACCAGGCTTAGAGCCTGAAAAGTACCTGGTCACAAGCAGGCTCTGTGAGTACAGCAGATGAAGTCCGGCTGGCCACATGAGCCAGTGTCCTAAGGTGAGGCTTGGCGTGAACAGGGCAGACTGGGCAGTTTCTCCCAAGCGCTACATGATTCTGGCGAAGGGTCAGAGCACGTGCTAGAGAGAGCTAGGTGGCCAGGGTTAGGTGCCGGGCCCGGTGGGTGGGGGCGCTTACTTAGCATGTATGCTTCCACGGTCTCCCACGAGCGTGCAGCTACGTGGTCGACCCACAGTGCCATGGGGGAGACTGTGCCTGTAGCGGAGACGCACAGCTTGCAGCAGGGCGGAACTGCCTCTTCTCTGTGTGAAGGCTGGGCGGGGCTAGCCACAGCTAGGTGGTGAACGGAACAGCAGAGGGAGACAGAGGGAGCACAGATGAACTCATGATCAGGTAAAACTGCTTGGAATTAAGCTTAAATGCAGAAGAAAAACGGAAACGGGTTATTAAACATAGTCAGAGATAAATAATTTGAAATTAATAAAATTAAAAATAAGCCACATAAGGCTGGAAAGAGCTTAGAAAAATAAATACAAAAAGAAAAGATAATTAAGTTTAGAAAACAGTAAAGAAAATAAATAAATACACATAAAAGATAAAGTCCCTGAAGGAGAGAAAAATACTTAGAAATGTTTTAAAGGAAGCCGGGTGTGGTGGCGCACGCCTTTAATCCCAGTACTTGGGAGGTAGAGGCAGGCAGATTTCTGAGTTCGAGGCCAGCCTGGTCTACAAAGTGAGTTCCAGGACAGCCAGGGCTACACGGAGAAACTGTGTCTCGAAAAACCAAAAAAAAGAAAGAAAGAAAGAAAGAAAGGTACACAGAGGCTAAAGAAACTGGACACTGAATATAGACAGTCATAAATACCAAGTTTAAGTATAAAAGATAGTCTCCAAAGAAATAGAGAAATTAGAGAAGAAAATACTTTCCATGTTAAAAAATGGAAAAATACTGTAGAAGAAGGTTTGGACCCCATGTAATTTTTTTGAGTGTTAGCATGAAAATAATTGTATGAACAGTAGTAATTACAATTTTATATGTTCTCTTTAGGAGAGACCAAAATAAAACAGACTTGGAAAAAGAGAAGACTAAAGTAGTAGATGCTGGAATGCACACCATAGAACAGAGATCAGAGGATTTTTCAGTCAGGATAAAGATGTTCAAAAGAATCCAATCTGGGACCTGCAATGACAGCAAGAAAAGGTGGTTCCAGATAAGAAAAATCCACAAAGGCTTGAGAAAGTAGAATGGAAAGCCATAGAGATACAGTGTACTGAGTTAAAAATACAGATTCTGAGATACAGAGTCACCTTAGGGCAATGGCATACAATAGCTTATTATGTTTCATTTCATAGGATTTGGAAATTTAAAATATATACATATGTTAGTACATCATACTATTGACACATGTTCAGAATTCCAAGGGGTTTCTGCCTTAAGTTCTGAAAAGGATGATTCTTAGATTGCACATTTGTTAGAGGTAATAGCTATTTTGAAAATGCCTTTGCAGATCTGTGGAAAGCCTTTTAGGGTACCGCTTGGCAGGAGTCTGACATTGGCCAAGGACAAGGAAATGGGCTTCAGGCAGGAATCTGACATTGGAAGTAAGCTCAGGCAGGACCCTGACATTAGGGCATAATAAGGAAGTAAGTTTCAGCAAGAATCTAACTTCAGGCAGTAATAGAGAAGTAGGGTAAGGCAAGAATTTTAGTCTTAGGGTGGACCAGAAGAACTAGGCTTCAGGCAAGATTTGGGCTTGGACGAGGGAGTGGGCTCAAGTTTCGGTCATTATGATAAGCCCTTTTAAATGACTGTCATGGGAGTAATCTCAGGACTTCTGCCGCTTTGTTAGTTCCTTATTGTACTGCTTGCCCAAAATACTTGCATGTAATTAAAATGGTATAAAAAGTGAACTGGAAAATAAAAATTTGCTTTCAGTCTCAGAATTGACTGGGGTCACACTACAATGTTGTCTAACTCTCTTTTTTCTTTTTAATCCTCACGCCCGTGCTGGAGAACCTGTTGACTGAGCAGGCTTGGTCACGGATCGGAGCTGATGATGCTCTGACATGTGTATCCATTAGGATACAACAATTTTTTTTAGACATTATGGCATAAAATATGTTACAAATGTATCTTACGATCCTACAGGTCAGATAATTGTAAGAAGTTCTAACTATACTTTAGAGAAAATACTCATGGAACAGAAAGGGGATATGGGATCTCCCAGAGATCGATAAAATAATGCTTTATTGATTTAAAAATTTTAAATGTCAAGGAGAGAGATAGCATAGAAAACCCCGGAGTTTAGAAACATCTATGTGTTTAGCCCATGTATGTGTTAACTTCAGAATGGATGGAGGGAAGTAGGTTGCATTGGCGAAGAGGTTTTGTCTTTGTTTCACTGGGGAGAAGAAAAGCTATGGATTCCATCAAAATTAATAAAGGTTAGATTTGACTAGGGGAGACCTCCTGAGAATCTTGGCTGCAGACATGAAGGGGGAAAAGCAAGAACAACAACAACAATAACAACAACAACAACAACAAAACAGGTAACGCTGATTCCTCTGCATGGGAACAGTTCTGAGACCGGCTGGGACAGGACTTCAGCTAAGCAAAGCCACCAAATCCTGTTGGCTGCAGAGCCCTCAGTTCTTATCATGCCATCCTTTCAAATGGCATAGATGAAATTTATATTACGGTTTGGCTATGCAATCCAAACCAACTTATAAGGACAGATGCTGAATGGTGAACACTGCACATTCTATACGCATGTTAATGCACAAATATATATTGTCTTTGAAAGTTTATACAGAGCAAAAGGGCCAGACACCAAAACAGATAAGACAAAAGCCCAGGTGTGTCGCCTGTAGCTTTGTCATCCTGCCTAAGCTCCGGGGATGGGATGTGTTACCAACCCCCAACCCAGCTTCCCAGAATACACAGATAAAAGAGGCACATATAGGCTGCTCATTTTCAAATTGCCTTCTGACACAATTGCTGGGTGCTACTATCTCCCACCTGGAAAAGTGTGCCCTTATCAATATGCTTATCTCTGTACCTCTCCACTTGCCCTAAAGTTTAGTTGATCAGTTGCATCCAGTCCCTGCTAAACATTTCCAACCTTCTGCCTTACAGGAGCAGACACAGGACTCCACTCCTCCCAAGATCTCACATAACTGCTTGGCTTTTTTCCCTCTGAAGCCTGGTGAAATCTGTCGCTCCTCTCCTTGCATCTCTCCCTTGCCTCCTGGGACCCAGAAGTTCCACTTATTCCTTCTGCCCAGCAATTAGCCCATGGCTTCTTTACTGACAGATCAAGAACCAAATTGGGGAACAGGACCTCAGCATCCGAACCTCCCCTACACAGGTGATCCAGCCTTATTGGCTGCCTCAAATGCCGTTTCCTCAAAGATCTACCTCCAGAACAACTTGAAAATGCCTAGCGAGGATGGTCCAGCCTTGCACACTGTACCAGCCAGGACTTCAATTACGTTCTGTATGTTCAAATCATTCAGAGGCTGGAGCAAATGTTGCAGAGAGAATTCTTAGGACTTGAACAATATCCCAGTTTCCTTAGGGCCCTCAACACAGCAGGAAGCAATTTTAAGAGACTGATGCCCCATTCCCAAGAGACTAGGTGGGTGGAGTTTGGTGATGCATGTTTGTCATTGTTTAAGGGGGATTAGTTACAGTTTGTTAATGGTTTTGATCAGGGGAGAAACCAAGTATCTAGGCTAAATTCAGGGATTTATCTCTTTCTCTTTCTTTCCTCTCAAATGTTAAGGGAAAAGGGTGGAGAAGGGATGAAAAGAAAATGAGGAGATACAGAAAGGATAGGATAAAAGGGTAGATTATTGAATCTACTTTTTTTTCTTTTTCACTCTGGGATTTTTCTGGACATTTAACGTGGTATTTATTTATTTAGTTAATTCATTCATTTGTTGTTTGTTCTTTAATCCTTTTTTACAGTCCAGTCTTCATCCCCCTCCCAGTCTGCCCCCTAACAGCTCCCCATTCCATACCTCCTCTCCTCCATCCCCAACCCCCAACCCCCCAACACACACACCCCCCCACCCCCAACCCGTCTCCAAGAGGATATCTCCACCTCCACCCCCACCTCACCAGACCTCCCCACTCCCTGGGGCCTCAAGTCTCTTGAGGATTAGATACATCTTCTCTCACTGAGGCCAGACCAGGCANTCCTCTGCTGTATATGTGTTGGGGGCCTCATATCANCTGGTGTATGCTGCCTGGTTGGTGGCTCAGTGTCTGAGAGATCTCAGG
This sequence comes from Mus pahari, assembly GCF_900095145.1. Lineage (NCBI taxonomy): Eukaryota > Metazoa > Chordata > Mammalia > Rodentia > Muridae > Mus > Mus pahari. Next base: position 105,793,761 of record NC_034595.1, on the reverse strand, counting down.
GGTCCGGGTCAGTTGAGACTGTTGGTCTTCCCATGGGGCCACCCTCCTCCTCAGCTTCTTCCCAATTCAACTACAGGGGTCCACAGCTTCTGTCCATTGGTTGGTTGTAAATATCTGCATCTGACTCTTTCAGATGTTTGTTGGACCTCTCAGAGGGTAGCTATGCCAGGCTCCTGTGTATAAGCACACCACAGCATCACTAACAGTGCCAGGGCCCTGTGCCTCCCTTTGAGTTGGATCCCAATTTGGACTTGTCACTGGATCTCATTTCTCTCATGGTCTTCTCTATTTTTGTCCCTGCAATTCCTTTAGACAGGAACAATTCTGGGTCAGAGCTTTTGACTGTAAGATGGCAGCCCCATCCCTCCACTTGATGTCCTGTCCCTCTACTGGAGGTGGACTCCACAAGTTCCCCCTCCCCACTGTAGAGCACTTCATTCACGTTTCCACCCTTTGAGTCTCTCACCTTCCAGGTCTCTGGTATATTCCAGAGGGTCCCCCACCTCCTACATCCTGGTGATGCCTGTTTGCATTCTTTCTGCTGGCCCTCAGGGCTTTAGTCCTGTTACACCCCCCCCCCCGCCCCTTGAATCTACTTTTAAATTAAAGAGCATCAATAAGCCAAATATTTTCACATGCAACCTGATGTTTATCCAGAAGGGTGGGAATTAGATATATATGATCAACAGCGTAATGATCTTCAGGGCAAGGCCATATCCAGCTCCCACAACCAGGACCAGAGATAGCAAGTAGTTTACATGACCCTTACATAATCTGTGTAGTCAGGGATTCACCCAAGCTCCCACAACTAGGACTAGAGGGGGCTAATAGCCCAAAAGACCTCTATGTTACTTGTATAACTAAGACCATGGCAGATCCTTCCCTAGGGATAGCCTATCTCTAGAACCTATCTTCTTGGAAGAAATGGCATCTACTTTGAGTTTCAATGTAATTATATCTTCTTGTGCGCTGGGGGTTATATTACAGCAGGAAAATTTCCCAAACTGGACTGTGTTTAAATATTTTGGAAAGTTTGACTCGCCTCTTCGCAGATCATTTTGCTACCGACTGTGGTGCCTGCAGGGTGTGGTCAGAAATGGCAGTCTGAGACAGTGACCCAGAGGGATCACCTGTGAGGTCTGTTCAGGCTCTTACGTGTTCAGGGCCTCCAGGTAGGATAGCCAGGCTCTTATTGGCCTCTCTGTATTTGCACTGTGTGCCAAGGATGGTGTGTTGGTTTCAGTAAGAATGGCCCTGTAGGATAGATATCTGCATAGTTAGTCACTGGGAGTGACACTCTTTGAAAGGATTAGAGGGATGAGGAGGTGTGGCCTTAATAGAGGAAGTATGTCACTGGGGGTGGGATTTGAGGTTTCCAAAGCCGATGCCAAGCCCAGGCACGAGCTCTCTCCACCCCCTTCCCTCTCTCCCTGCTTAATAACCAGGAACTAGTTCTCAGATACTGCTCCAGTACCTGCCTGCACGCCGCCGTGCTCACGCCATCGTGAAAATGGACCAAACCTTTGAAGCTGTAAACAAGCCCACCGTCAAATGCGTTCTTTCATAACAGTTGCCTTAGCAGTTGTGGTTTGCATATGCTTGACCCATTGGGAAGTGGCCCTATTGGGGGTGTAGCATTAGTGGCACGATTGGGGGCATAGCATTATTGGTGGAGGTGTGGCCTTGTTAGAGGAAGTGTGTTGCTGTGAGGTCTCTCTTCTCAAGCTCCACCCAGTATGTCCTCCTGTATGCCTCCAGTATGCCTGCAGAGGGCAGTCTCTTTCTGGCTGCCTTTGTATTAAGATGTAGACCTCTCAGTTCCTTTTTTTTGTTTGTTTGTTTGTTTTTTGTTTTTTGAGACAGGGTTTCTCTGTATAGCCCTGGCTGTCTTGGAACCCACTTTGTAGACCAGGCTGGCCTCAAACTCAGAAATCCGCCTGCCTCTGCCTCCCGAGTGCTGGGATTAAAGGCATACACCACCACGCCCGGCTCAGTTCCTTCTTTAGGACCACGTCTGCCCAGATGCTGCCATGCTCCCTGCCATGATGATAATGAACTGAACCTCTGAACCTGTAAGCCAGCCCCAATTAAATGTTGTCCTTTATAAGATTTGCCTTAATCATGGTGTCTGTTCACATCGATAGAGACTCCAATTGAGACAGTCATGGTGTCCTGAGAACAGTGACTAAGATAGGTGAAATTCCCTTCTATCCAACTACTGTTCAAAGACATTGCTCAGGGTTGTGTTTGCCCCTCTGGCAATTCTCAAAAGACCTCTACATTACCCTGCTTATGGGCAACACACACACAGGTCTCCCAGTCAACTGTGTCACGCATAGTTACACCCCAGGAAATCAGCCTAGCATTTATGCCCAGAGTTGCGTATTTTCTGACAACAGTGATGGGTGACAGCTAGCTTGCTCAGTTCCAGACTAGAAAATGCTTTGTGGAAGACATGTACTTTCCTGCCCCCAGAATCCAACTGGCCATTGCTGAGCTCTGGCCAGTGTCACGTGAGCATAACAATGTGCCCCAGTCCTGCTCTGCCAGGAGAAGGCATGTTCCAGCATGCTATAGCTCTACTAGCCTGGCTCTCAGAATAAGCAAGCACGAGGAGTACAGAGCCCTGCCCTTCACACACTCATGAACTGGAGGTGTAACTTAGTTGCAGTGATCAGCTGAGGCTTGAGGCTGTTATTGTAGCACAACCCAAAGAAAGCTGACACAAGATGACATATTAAAACTTACAGATGAATAAACCCAGCTGTCCTCTGAGGTTGGCACTTCTCTGCTTAAATGTTTAGTTCCACACATGTCTTAGTTTGGGTTACAATGTTATGAAGAGACAACATGACCAAGGCAACTCTTTGAAAGAAAACATTTAATTGGGGCTGGCTTACAGTTTCAGAGGTTTAGTCCATTATTATCATTATGGCAGGAAGCAAGGCAGCATTCTAGTTGACTGGGGCTGGAGAAGGAGCTGAGAGTTGTATAGCTTGATCAGCGGGCAGTGGAGGTGACTGTTCCACACTGGGCAGAGCTTGAGCATAGGAGACCTCAAAGCCCATACCTACAGTTTCATACTTCTTCCAACAAGGGCACACCTCCTAACAGTGCTACCGCCCATGGGCCAAGCATTCAAACACACGGAGTCTATGACAGCTAAGCCTATTCCAACCACCACACATGTCATTGATATGAGATAGTCAAGATTATGCCTGTCCGATTTTACTGGTTTGGCATAAGAACCAATAAAAGCAGAAGCTAAAATGATCATGCAAAAGAGGCACCGGAGGAAAACCACAGCAACCCTATCCCAAAGCATAGGAAATCAGCATCCCCGGAAGGATTCTGGAAATACAGGAAAGGAATGGCTGCAAGTGTTTCCAGGGTCCCATATCCTTGGGCTAGGTACCTCTAACCTATAAAACTTGGAGCAAAGAACCTACAATGCTCTTCTCCTGGTGACCTGTCTTCCCTGGGACTCCATGAAGATGAGGTGGGTTCTGTCACACTGTGTAGGCATATGTGCGTGAGTGGCCTCATGGAAGGGCCTGCTGGCTCTTCTTGTTCATCACGCAGCACTTTCTGCAGACATCTTCCCTTGCTCCTGGGACCCTCTGCATTGTACCCCTCAACACTTAACAGGAGGCAGAGGAAGCCTCATCTCTGGATTTCTTCTGGTGGTGCCCCTGGGACCAGTGGCTCTACAGGACCAGCTCCTCCTGACTCCTCACTTTTCCTTTTTTTAATGTATGTTTGCGTACCTGTGTGCACCCGTGTGTGCCCATGGAGTCCAGCGGTGAGTATTTTACTCAGTGCCTCTCCATCTTATTTCTTGAGACAAGGTCTATTGCTGATTCTCATGCCTTTGCTTCCCCAGGACATGGGATTACAGGTATCTGTCACTTTACTGAGTCAGCTCTCCAGCCTACTCTTGCCTGCATATGTTTGGGTACAATGTGGGTGCCTGGTGCCTGAAGAGACGTAAGAGAGCATCAGAGGCCCTGAAGCTGGAGTTGCAGAGGGTTGTGAGTCACTGTAGGAATGCTGGGAACCAAATCCTGGGCCCTCTGCAAGAGCAGCTAGTGCTCTTAACCACTGAGCCATCTCTCTAGCTTCTCCTTTTGACACAGTGATATGTATGGTTCCTAACTTCCTGCCTGGCTGTTCAGCCTCAGCTAGATATCTTGTGGTGGCTCTCTTCCTTTCCCAGCCTAGTCTACATCTACTTGGCCCTAGGAAGCGTCACAGGGCTTACTTAGTGAGGAAAGGACATAACACGAGGATTCCTGAGCCTTCTACTCTTCCTAGGGTCACACCACTGCGAGCTTCTGTTTATTTCCTTTGGATTGTTGTACACGGGAGCCCATGGTTTAAAAGCTGACATCCACACAGCAGGAAATGGTATTTTACGATGGAAGTTAATAGGATTTCGTGAAAATGCAAAGCAGGAACCTAGACTTGGAAACGCTGGTCCTTTCACTACTGTAAGTGCCGGCTGCCCTACTGTTCCTCACACTAGTGATTTGTGAGTTCGATTCCCCTCTTCAACTTTTTGGCTCTAATTCTACCACCCTGCCGCACTACTAGGGACCACCTGATGCTAGTAGAGATCCATGCATAACGCTAGTGGAAAGCCACGCAAATGCTAGAGAGCCACGCAAACACATTCTGCGTAGGCGCACCGCTTGCGGGCTGTCTGCTTTACCTGCTACGCCATTGGCTAATAGGCTTATACATATGCAAATAAAACAACCCAGGCAGAGGCAGAGATCGGCAGTGATTGTCCCTTTGGAGAGAGGGTGTGCGTGTATGCTAAAATATCCGGGGCGGAGCCTGGGGCGGGACAAGCGCGTAGCCCTGCGATCCGAAACCCTGGACATGGTGCAGCCCTCCAGGACTAGGGCGGGATTATGGGCGGGGCAGAGGCTGACTGAAGAAGCTGCGCAGTACCGAGTGAGCCTCCCCGGGGCCGGGAGAAGGGATCCCGGAGCAGAAAGGGACGGAGGAGGCCATGAATGTGGTGGACCTTGGTCGCGTAGGAGCGTGTGTCTTGAAGCATGCAGTGACTGGGGAGGTGAGATCTGGCTGGCACAGGGCGGAAAACGCCTCCATGCACCTTGCCCAGAGCACTGGCAACTCAGATGGGTTGGAGTGGAGGTCCTGAGGGGTCCTGTGAGTTCGCGTACTGGGCTTGGGTACAGCTCAGGGTCCACAGAGGAACCATCAGGAGGACCAGTCAGCTGCGAATCTTGGAGCAGCCCGCTGCGGGACATGTGGGGCTGCCCCGCATAGGGGGGTTGGTGAGCCCATGTCCTCTGACCGATCCATTCTGTAGGCCGTGGAGCTGCGGAGCCTATGGCAGGAGAAAGCTTGTGTGGTGGCCGGTCTGCGACGCTTTGGCTGCATGGTGTGCCGCTGGATTGCCCAGGACCTCAGCAACCTCCAGAGCATCCTGGACCAACACGATGTGCGCCTAGTGGGCGTGGGGCCTGAGGCCCTGGGCCTGCAGGAGTTTCTGGATGGTGGTTACTTCTCAGGAGGTGCGACTCTTCCCGGACTCAGAGCCTGGGCTGACCTCTCCCTTTCTAGGCCCAACAAGAACACATTAATGTGTCAGCATCTGCAGCTCTTCCCTGACCTGCCTTCAGCTTGTGCTCTGGCTGGCACCCAGACCTAGTGGCAAAGTCCCAGTGACTCTTGCCCTTCCCATTTAAGCAGTGGTGACATTCAATCCTGCCTTGCCACTCCTGGCTTGGGTGGGTGGAGCTGGATACAGTAAGTGGAGGGGACAGAATGTAGGAAGCCTGGGGCACATAGCTGTGGCTTTCCTTTCTAGAACTCTACCTTGATGAGAGCAAGCAAATCTATAAGGAGCTGGGCTTCAAGCGGTAAGTGTGACTGTTTGGGAGCATGAGTCTAGCCAGGGACAGGAGGACAGAGTGGCTACAGCTCCCTTATGTGCCTTCTTGCTACCACCGTCTGCTCTGCTCTCCAGTTTGTCTCATGGAAACTGACACTGGTGTTTCAGCCAGCCCTTCTTCTAATGGGTGTTGGTTCAAGCCAGGCCTGTCCTCAGAAGTCTGCTATTTCATAAACAGGAGGGACCTTGGAGCCCAGTGCCTTAGCCATGGCCCATTGCAGTCCTCTGTTGCCACAGACTGCCTGTCATGATAGGCAGTGCCGGCGAAGCGAGATTCCCTGGGCACACCCAGCTTGGTGCTCATTCCCCACACTCCACACCACCTCTCCAGTGCCCCCAAGGCTAGCTGTATTCAGCTTGGGGGCTCTCAGGGCTTCTGTAGATCCCGGTTAGACTGGTTGCTGATCTGCCTGAGCCCCGGGTTAGATAAGTGGGTGGGGCAGGACACTGGGAACAGGTGTGGATACTTGTACTCCATCAGAATCTGGACTAGGGGCCCTATGTCTTTGTAGGTACAACAGCTTAAGCATCCTACCAGCTGCCCTGGGAAAACCTGTTCGTGATGTAGCCTCCAAGGTTTGTGGTTTGAGAGCATTGGTGGGATTCCCTATGGCATTCCCTCTGAGACTGACTTGGGTCCCATTCCTGTCTTTGCAGGCTAAGGCTGTTGGTATCCAGGGGAACCTGTCTGGTGACCTGCTGCAAAGTGGAGGGCTGCTGGTGGTCAGCAAGGGTGGGTCAGGGCAAGACCTAGAGCCCCATCTTGCCCATCTTGGTGGCTCTCATGTCATGTTCCCACGCTCCCTTTCTGGTCTTGGGTACCTGGATGAGGGATTGGGCTGCTTGGCTTGGTCAGTGGATTACTCTCACTTCCCGGCACAGAGATGCAAGATACACACAATTGACTCCCTACCTGTGGTTACAGGTGGCAACAAGGTACTGTTGCACTTCATCCAGAAGTCCCCGGGTGACTATGTTCCCCAGGAGAACATCCTGCAGGCCTTGGGTATCTCTGCAGAGGTTTGCTCCAGCAAGCCACCCCAGGTAAGCAGAGGCCTTGGGGGACACTGCCTGTTACCAACCCTTAAGTATATATATATATCACTCGCTTTGGGACAGTGCTTGGCGTAGCTAGGAGCTGAGCTATATAGCCTCTTAGGATTTACGTAATTTTCTCTGTGTTGGCATCCTTGGGAGGTGGATGAATCTCTATGATTCTGCTTGCAGAGGGGGCTGGGCTGAGCAGCAGAGAGACCAGTGAGCAGGCAAAGCAGGGCCCCACTGTGGGTTGAGAAAGGGTGTGTCTGTCAGGCCTTAGTATGGTCATGATGTCCTGCCTCCCATTCTCCCTTGGAAGAGGGTAACGTGCGGGTTAGGAGGCTTCCCATGTCCAGCGTGCCTCCTTCACGATTTGAGTGGTAGAAGCCACTAGCCTCTGAGGAGTGTGTCCAGGCTGACAGCCCCTGTGGTCCCCACAGTGTGACGAAGAGGTGTGTGGGAGGTGACACGTGTGACCTGAGGACCCGGAGGCAACTGTAACCTTGGATGTGTTTGGAATACAAAGAATCCCTGTGGAGTCACTGAGCCAGGATGTTGGACCTTATTCATCTTTGAACAGCAACGAGCCATTAAAGTGCAGACTCTGGGCAGTGAGCGTCTCACTGCTTCCACAGTGCGCCCCTGCCCTTCCCACAGCACTGTTGTTCCCTACAGGCAGGAGGGGGTGTCGAAGTGTCATCCTCCTAGAGGACAGACTTCAGGCCTTGATTATAGGACTCTGGGGACAATCATGCCATTTCCTTTCAAGGTGACCTAACGCTGTAGCTCACTTTGTTTGAGGACAGAGAGTCAGGCTGCGGATACGGAGGGGAGAGTTGTTCTGTAGGACTCTGGCCCCAGCCCCCAAATGGAACCCAGTTGTGGGGACTGGGGAGGCAGGTGTCTGCTTGTGTCTATGGTGGAAGGCTGGGGGCTAATGGGGTTCAGGGGAGAGATGACAGATGAAGACTGAGGGACCCTTCCCTGATCTGAATGACTGGTATGTCCTGGGAGAAGCCTGGGTCAGGCTAGGCATGTCTGTGTCCCCAGGGTCCTAAGGTCCAAGCAGAACTCCAGACACCCCACCATTTCAGGGCTCCCCTTGTCAAGGGATCTTCCCTCGAGGTGGGCCCTGATGACCAGATTAGCACTTTCTAAGTCCAAGCCAGGGTGACACAATGTCCACCTTGATGTCCTCCCTCTCTCCAGTGACATTTTGTAAACAGCAGGTGATGTCCCCTTTACAATCTAGACCGTATCTGGCTTCCAGATTCCACCCCTTGCTCCCCAAGTCTCCAGGTGTCCCCGCCAGGTACTGACGTGAGTCACCAGAATGTAGATCCGGTCCAGCTCTGGAAGCCCAATCCACTCAAATGTGGTCGTGGCCTCCAGGGGCATCCTGGTCTCCTCACGGTTCCCAGCATCAGGATTCTCAGAGGTTGGTCTTGAACCCTTTCTCCCAGCAGCTGTAATTCTCCTCCTGGCCACAGCTTACCAGGCCTTCCACCCGACCACCCACCCGACTCCAACATGGACAAAGCAAAGCCTTCTTTGAAGCGTTTACTTAGCTCAAGTCTGAAGCTCAAGGACGGTTAGCCACACGTTGTGGAGAGGGTGGAGGCAGCTGACTGCTCCTACTGGGCTGCTGACCCTCACTGGCCTGAGGGGGCGCAGGACCTGGCACCACTCATCCCGGGTGTGGGAGGGTGGCTACACTCTAGGCTGGGCGCGGAGGGCTGGCTGGTGGCTCCAGTGGCCTTCAGGCAAAGACCTGCACATCTCTGCCAGCTACACCATTCCTGAAGCCTCTGGGTGGCGGGGCGTGGGCCGCAGCTTAGCTCAGCCTTGGCTACCAGATGCGACATCGCTTCATGGGGTGCATGGGGCTGCCTCGTGGGCAGTGGAATGCCTCAGAGAAGCCTGGCAGGTTCTGTAGTGAGCCCAGCACCCTGTGGACCAGCAAGGAGATCTGAGATGTGGGGCATTGCAAGCTGGTTTCCAGTTGAGCTGAGGGAGGGGCCCAGGGCAGAGGCGGGGTAAGCATGCTAGCTTGGGGACTGCACACTTGCCTGTACTTAAGAGGACTGTGGACATCCGTCTTGATGGACTGGATGGCGAACTCTGGCCTGTAGGACCCACACCACACCTGGAGATGCATGGGTGGTCTGGTTACTGGTTAAGGGCTGGAGCAGCACCCTTTGCACTAGGGAGTTCCTAATTCCCTAAACAGCTGTTCGTAAGATGAGGATACAGAGGCCATCAGGTCCCTTCCCTCCCTCCGTATCTGCTGCCTTCACTCCAGTTGGTGGTTTTGGGGTGCCCTTGGAAGTACTCTAGAGTGGACTCTCCAAAGCCATGCAAGAGGGGACCAGGGACTCGGTCCCTCCTAGGGACTACCTGGGCATAGTTGATGAAGAAAAGCTGGGCATAGGTCAGGTTCAGTCCTGGCAGTCTCTGGTCTTTACCGCCTTCAGCCAGCCATCGTAGGTAAGCCTGCGAGCACCAAAATGGGTCTCAGGCTTCCAGCCAGGCTTCCAGAGAGCCACACGCCGAATAATCTGGTTCCAGGACCTGCCCCAGGTGGGTGCCCTGCCTCCCAAGCTCAGGGCTGGTATGCATAAGCCAGCTGTTTCCTCTGCAGTCCTCTAAAGGCCTATCCAACAGGGCTCTGTGAGACCCTCGACCGGAGAGCTGCCACCTAGACTCCACCTACATGGGTCCTGGTACCCGGCACTCTCTATCCCGAGGCTGTCCGTGTGGGCTGCTGACGCCCATGGTTATGTCATCTCTACTGCGTATACTCGCTAAGAGACAAAAATGGTTCCTGTATCAGATTAAGTGTGGGAAATGTGGAAGACTCCAGGTATACAACCATGGGATACAGCTTCCTCTCCAATTCAACTGGAGGGTTTGTAGGACACAGCCCCAGTTTGGGCATGGCCCTGCCTTGCTAGGAAGATACCAGTTTCTCCAAAGGCCCTGCTAGGGCCCACCTTGTATGCCTGTCGCACACCTCCATTGTCGGCAATGTTCTCCCCGAGGGTGCTGAGTCCATTCACCTGCATAAAAAAGACAAGATGGAGGCTAGCTGGCCCTGGTCCCCTCTCATCCCATGGGGCCAGGGCTGGGTACAGTTGCAGAGCCACCGCAGTGCTGGTGACATGCTTACATTCTGGTTGTCTGCTAGTTCCCAAGAGAAGTTGCCATACTGATAGATCATGCATTGCGACTGTTGTTGGAAGTGCCGGGCCGAGAAGTTACTCCACCAGTCCAGCATGTTGCCGTTCTTGTCAAAGTTCCGACCTGCGCAGGAGCAGAGGACCTGCACACTTGGGGACATGCATACTGTCCCCCAAGGCCCTGTTTCCACTGCCCCACTGTACCCTCTAGCAAGGCCAGCTCAGTGCTTGGATGTTTATCAACTTTCTCTAGAAGCTAGAGTTCAGGGGTTCCAAGCACATAGCACCATGTTTGGGGGGCGGCTCAGGAGAGCTTCCATGCCACCCCATCCTTGCCCCTGAAATTAGGACCAGGAGTCCCAAATTCAGCTGCTCCAAACCCACATGGCTACCCTCATATGATCCCCTGGCTAAACCACATGGGAGAAAAAGCTAAGACATCATCGATGGTGTCAGGCCCTAAGAGTCAATGGGGCAGCCCCTTCACGGATGGAGACTAGGCGAGGCCTCTAACTAACCCATTAAGAAACTAAATGGATGACCCCAGCCTGCTCAGTGGGTTGGGGAACTCCTGAATGCTGCTTTACCGTTATCATCAAAGCCGTGTGTGATCTCGTGCCCGATCACCATCCCGATGCCCCCGAAATTCAAGGACTGTGGTTGGTCCTTGCTGAAGAAGGGTGGCTGGAGAATCCCTGCTGGAAAGACTGTCCCCCGCCCCCAGATGACAAAGATGAGCTGTGAGTGGGCACCTGTGTGTGTCAGGCTCAGGTGGGCACCTCCACTGGGCCCTGTCATCTGAAGCTAGGACTCCCGCCCCAATGTACAGACAAGGAAACGCTCAGATACCAAAACAAGAGTGTTGGATTGAGGACCCATGCCCAATTTCTTTCTGCCTACTGCTGCCTTCTGAAAAGTGCTCCCTGTTGTTTCCTCTGTGTCCCTCCCGACCTACGACCCTTGAGGTGAACCATAGGGCGACTGACGTCACCTGGAACCCATTCCCTCTGAGAATAGACAGTTTCCTGGACAAGGGTGAGGGGCTGTACTGGAGAGGCAAGGTGAGCTTACCGATCTGGTTTCTGTTTGGGGAGTAGAATGCATTGACCACTGCAGCCCCAATGATCCAGCTGTGGTAAATACACTGGTCACTTGGAGTCCACATCTGCCAGGATGCTCTCTATGGTCCCTCTGCCCTGGCTGACCAGATCCTGCCCTCAAGAGCTCTGTGGCAGTGAGCAGCGACTACTGCAGCGTCCTAAGCCAACCCCAAAGTCTGGTTCCTTTCTGAGGCCCCCAAAGCAGAGGATGCTGGGGAGGAGGAGGACTTAGGTCTAGTGTCCTCTTCGGCTGGCATCAGGACAGACTCGTGTAGCCACCCCTAGCCAGTAGGTAAGTCCTGTGTTCCAGGCTAGCCCATGTAGCCATCCTACTCACAGATTCTGGTCCACCTTTTCTCGAAGCTTCTTGAGGCTCCTCTGGGCGTTGTTCTTGAGGTTCTGAAGCCCGTTCTCAAAATACAGGTCCTCTGAGAAAGTCAACTATGAGAAGAAAAGAGCTTTGTGTGGCTGGTACTCAGCCTTAGTCCTCTAGAGTGTTAGAGGAGGGGGCTAAGGATTGGGGAAGGGTCTCAAGACACAAAGGTCAGCTGGGCTAGCAGCCCTCAGACTCCTGGAGGAGGTACATGGGGAGGGTATCCCAACTCGGAGCATTTATGTGACTTTCAGAAAGCTCTGTTTCTCTGGACCTCAGTTTCCCCATCTGTAAGCAGGGTGAGGTTAGAGTCACTCCAGGGTGTAAGGGTGTGGCTGAATGAACTAGGAGAGCAGGAGAATACCTTACATGGAGTGCCCCCTCCCCAGGGGTTGTGGCTCAGAACAGGGGACTTGGGGACGGGTGGACAGAGCACTGAAGGTACGCACACTGGAGTATTCCTCATCCAGGTGTCTATTGTTATCTTCCAAAATGTAGTCAGGGTAGCCAATCTGTTCCCGGATATTCATGGCCTGAGTGGAGGAAGGGCTGCTAGAGTCATCCGCTATGGGCGATCCCCCAGCCCCACATGCTGGCTCTGCCCCCTGCTGTGTCAGCAAGGGCATAATAGACAAGTTCCATCCACCAGCTTGCAGAACCAGGCTTGTAAGTGGTTCTCTATGTAAGTAGTTCTCTATGCTCAGGAGTCGAGTGACTGCCTTGTCACTGGCCCCAGAGGAACTTGGATAGGTCCTAGCCTCAGACCGCAGAGCCCCCTTCTGCTCCCTGGGGATAACCCAGGCGTGGCACCCGTTCCAGCTTCCCTCCCACTAGGGCTGGGCCTCCAGCAGGGGGTCCTGATCTCAGGAACTCCCATGGGGATACCGAACTGGTTGTGGCTTGCCCACCTTTTCCTGGGCTTTCTTCTTGGATTCCTCGTCCATCCAGTTCAGCTCATCCAGGTTATCCACAAACACGGACCTTACCTTCTCAATCAGCTCTCTGACCTGGAGGAATGTGTATCCTCATGTCCTAGAGGGCACGGTTCCTGCTCCAGTCTTGCTCTAGGTCACCTTTTAGAAGACCAGTGCCACCCTGGCCCTGACCTCCCGGGAGAGTGTGACATTAATGTGAGGGTCCAGGGCTAGAGCCCAGGGTCAGAAGCACCTGGGGTGGGGTTTGTTTCTCTGGGTCTTCCTCAGTTTTCTGTGGGCACTGGCATTAATGCATATTCTTTTAGGAGTCACCGACTTCAGGGAGAGAACAGGGTTGAGCCGGCTGTGCATGGGAATCACCGAGTAGGGTGGCGATGGAGTCACCAGGTGGGGCGCTGATGATGGGGACTGGTATCCTTGCCAGGCGGCTGACCCACGGTAAGCCTCAGGGTACCACGGACGGTGTCCGTTTGGAGTCAAGGATACATACGCACCGTGCTCTTGCTGTCCTTGGAGAAGGCCTGCTTGATGTAGAGGGAGCCCACGGCACTCTCCATGTTACTGTTGACATAGCTGACACACTCTCGCCAGCGTACCTCCTCCACGGTCGTGCCGTACAGCGCCTGGTGTATTTCTTTATTCACTGGCTTGCTCACCCGCTCACTGTTTCCCATGTGCCAAGGCTAACTTTCCCAGGTCAGGTATGGGGCCCTGAGCTCATGAGGCAGGCAGGGAGAGCCCACCATGGACTTCAGGGGTACCCAGAGGGGGACACCAGATGCTGCCCCTGGACATGAGAAGGCCATTGTGCCATCTTGAAGGGACTTGTCCAGGGTCCCACTCAGACTCTGCTCTTACCCCCTGGGTGCCGTGGTCTGTGTGGACTTTCCCCAAAGCTCAGGGCTAGCACTGACCCTGGAGCAAAGGCATGGAAACACGTACGGCTTTGGCTACCAGCTCTCTAGATCCTGGTTCCCCTGGCTGTAGTGGCTGTAGGATTGCCTTCCTCTCTGTCCCCAGAGATGCGAAAGCACAAGGTGTGTCCCCTTTCAGACTTGGTCCCTAAGCCCAAGCCAGGCCATTGAGAACTCTATCCTTGAAGTGGGGGTGTCCTGCCCACATGGAGGCCTTGTGGCTGTTCCTCTTGCCCAGCCATTTGCCTTTTCTAGTCTCTCTACCGGCTGTTTACTCCTGGACCTCTTTGTCCTAATCTCATGACTTCTATAGAGCAGCTCCTTAGACTCCCTGATCCCTCCTCTGGCCACGCTTGGCTTTGTCGGCTGCTGGCCGTTGGCTGCCCCAGTAGAGCAGGGACCCTTGTCTACCAGGTTCCCATCTCAGACCCAAGGGATGACAGACAGCGCATGGTCCTCAGCTTTATAGGCTGAAAGGGACCCTGGAACGCTTGCCTGGGCAGGAGCTTCATCTCCAGGATGCGCTCACCTTGCGGTAGTCCACACGCGCCTCTTTGAATCTCTGGCTCAGGCTGCCGATACGATCTAACACCAAGCGCCATACCAGGTAGTTCTGCATGGTCCTGGAGGTGGCAGAGGTTAAATGAGACCGGGGACATGGGTTAGCCAGCAGGTTCCACACCCTGCATGGTTCTAGATTCTCCCTCATGCTTGACAGGACACTCATCACCAGGGTGAGGCACTGTGGACACCAAAATTGAACCTCTGTGTTCCTCACGCTGGAGGAAAAGTGCTGGATGGGATCTTCTCCCGGAAGCAGGAACTGTGTGTGTGTGTGGGGGGGAGCAGGGACAAAGCTGCTGAGGCCCTGTGGAAACTATCCCTGGGCTCACCGTGCTGAGTAGCTATCAATGATATCCTCAAGATTCTCCAGGTAGGGGATGCCGTAGACCACCACCTCCTCATCTGGGAACAGCTCGACTTCCACAGAAGACAGCACGTTTTGTATGAAGAGAGTCCAGTTAAACCCCTGTAGAGAGGTGGGGAGGGAGAGAGGGGCGGGCAGCCCATGCATCTAGGAAACCCAGTTCCTGCTGAAGAAAATTTGGGAAACAGGCCAGGCGAGAAAGGACTGTCAATATGAATCAGGACCAAGGGTGGCATTTCTCCAGGGCCTGTGGGCTGTGAAACTGTCAAGAGTCTATGTAGAATGTTTGAAAAATTAAGTGTAGGTGGGGAAAAACACTGATCGTGACTTACAAAAATGACCAAAGTAGAAAATATGATAGTCTTACATACTACTAAGCAGGATATTTATGTTTAAACATTTTTTTAGTAGTCATGCTGAGACCTGAACACAGGACATCATACAGGCTAGGGCAGAGCTCCATTACTAAACTCTCCCATTCCTATGGTTATATTTACTCCTAATAAATACTCCACAGTACTGAGCTTTTTTTTTTTTTTTTTTTTTTTTTTTTTGGTTGGGAGATTTTTGATGACTGCTATTTATTTATTGTTGTTAAACTACTTAAGGCATATCATGTTATCAAAATTCATTTAAAATCACTTGCTAACCAGTTTTCGGTTCTGTTTTTTTTTTTTTTT
>NC_034595.1:105765858-105778611 GCF_900095145.1 Mus pahari | reverse complement strand
GTCTCTAGTCAGGCTGGCCTAGAACTGCTCTTTAGGAGCCTACTCTCTCTCTCTCTCTCTCTCTCTCTCTCTCTCTCTCTCTCTCTCTCTCTCTCCCCGTGTGTGTGTGTGTGTGTGTGTGTGTGTGTGTGTTTTGTTTGTTTGTTTGTTTTTTCAAGACAGGACTTCTCTATGTAGCCCTGGCTGTCCTGGAACTCAGAGGTTCACCTGCCTCTCCATCCCGAGTGCTGAGATTAAAGGCCTGAGCCACCATGCCTGGCTTGAGGTTATTGCTTAACTGGAGATTTATTTTCATTTTTCCTGTGTGTGTGTGTGGTGTGTTTGCATATCTGTGGGTGTCTGTGGTTGCCCTTGGAAATAAGAAGAGAACACTGGATCCCTGGAGCTGGAGTTACAGGTGGTCATTAGCTGCCTGATGTGAGTACTGGAAACTGAACGCTGGTCCTCTAAAAGTGCAGGTTCTTAATGCCTGAGCATTGTCTATAGCCACGACCTTCAAATCCAGGGACATGGGATGTGAAACACTGGATGTAATGAGCTGGGTCCAGGGCTCTCTTAGGCTTTTCCTGTCCTGTCCTTGGACAGAGAAATAAAGATCCAAGTGCTTATTTAGACGCTCTGGTCAGTAGGGAGGAGCTGAAGGCCCAATCACTTACTTCTGACCCGGACCCTGTCCCAGCCCTGTCCTCTCTCTGACATGGCCCTTTAGAGCAGCTGTATCTCACCCTAGGGAGGAGGCCTCTTCCAGGGCAACAATGGCTGTCCTGCTGGGATTTCCCCACTGTGCCCATTTAAAGGTACTTTCTGCCCGAGTGCCAGCCATTACCCCATCAGAGCCAGGAGTAGCTACCTGGGAAATGAGTACCCAGATGGGTTGGGGCTGGGCCAGTGGGTGGGTGCCTGGGTCTCACCTTCAGACCAAACCTTTCCTGCAGCTCCATCAGGTCCATTCGGTGGTACAGGGCAGTGACATCATGCCTTTTCTCCTGGGGGACGGTGGCCTGTGTGGGGACCAAGGGTCACACAGTGTGGAACTCAGCACCTAGCCCAAGCCTCCCAGCATGGCCCTGCCTCACGTTGGCCAGATGCGTCTCCAGTTCCAGCACCTCCTCCATCTCCTCCCGCACCATGGCGCTCTCCTTGGACAGGTTCAGGTCTTTCCTAAGCATAGTGGCCACTGACGTCATGAACTCCAGGTAGGCTTCCCGTACCTGGGCCAAAGGATGATGGATGGAGCTAGGTGGCTTTGGCCACCTGGGCCATCATGGAGCACTCTGTGGGGTAGGGACGGGGGTGGAGTGTGACATGGAGTGGCCCCTGGAAGCTTGCCCTTCTAGCCTTCTCAACAGGCTAGATAGCACAGAAGGGAGCATGTGGGGACTGTCCACAGCACACCCAGCTGTCACTGTCACTCTGATCCCCCTCCAGGGCCAAGCCTGCACGACAGCTTTGTGTTCTGTGGTTTGGGCCAGCCAGCCAGCCTTTTCACTGGATGACCTATGCCCAGGCCTCTGTGGGTGAGGATGGTTTTTCAGAGACGCACAGTGCCAGATTGGCCTCCGCAGGAGCTCAGCGAGTTCTGAGCTGTCGGTGCCTGGCTGAAGCTGCTCTGGCCATGATTTGACCATGGGGTGGTGGGGGTATTGCTTCTTTAAGATGTTTGTCTATCCACCTGACGTCCTTCTGCCTTCATGCCCAGTCTTGCAGGGGCTGCCCTCGCTCTAGCTGAAGCTGGAGACTACCCCCTCCACTAGTGCTTAGCTCTGCCAGCTACCAGATTGATGGCCACACACTCAAGCTTTTGGGATATTCCAGGTCCCAATTGTCTGTGTCCTGCGACCTTCTCCCGGCCCCCGTCTTTGACCACATGGTCCTTCCTCCTGGTCCCAACCATCTGTCAGATCCTGGCAGCTTGACACCCATGAGCCCTTCCAGCCCTGCAGTGTGGGTCACTCCTGCTTCCTGCCCCTTCACACCCTGTTCCTGGACAGATGTCCTTGCTGTCCCTGTCTTCTTTCTGTCCATCCCAGTTCTTCCTTCCACCCTGGGCTACTTAATAATTGGCTTCTCTCCACAGATGCAGGAGCCAACTCTACCTAGCAGGCTTGGGGCCTCTGCCCACCCCAGGCTGAGTTCTGGGCCTCTCAGACGCTGGACATCATTCTGCATGGAAGGGTCAAGTTAAATGGATTGCCTGGGGCTGGAGAGATGGCTCAGTGGTTAGAAACACTGACTACTCTTTCAGAGGTTCTGAGTTCAATTCCCAGCAACCACATGGTGGCTCACAACCATCTGTAATGGGATCTGATGCCCTCTTCTGGTGTGTCTGAAGACAGCTACATTGTATCTCATCAATCAATCAATCAATCAATCAATCTTTAAAAAAAAATGGATTGCCTGCCTGGATGAGCTCACTCACCTCAGGACTGACATTTTTGTCCCCAGCACTTAGTACCTGGCCACATTCCCACACGTGCTTACAGAGGCTGGTTTGGGAAGCAAGGCTAGTGGATAAATGGGGGTGCTGAGTCCCAGGTGGGCCCAAGGCATGTGACATGCACACAACTGTATCTGACATGAGCCCTCAAGGCTCCCTGCTTACCCTGTGGTTGTTGTCCTCCTGGAAATAGTACTCCCGAGATGGCATGCCCAAGGTGGGCTGGTCTATCTGGAAACACACAGAGGGTGTGACTCCTGGCAGAGTGGGGACCCCTGCAGCCTGGCTGAGGTGGGCACTGGTTTCCCCCCCCCCCTCCAGGACTGTGCGTCGTAGAGCACTGGCTCCCTGAGGAAGGCAGATGCTTCCAAACCCAAGCCTTTCCCTGACACAGAGAGGGGGTTGCAGGGTGGGACTTGCAAGGAGGTCAGACAGGGGCTGGATGGGGCACAAGTCCCCCACAGGAAGAACTCACATCCTACCCAAAGTATGCTTCTCTGACCTTCCAGCTATGGCTCCTGCAGGCTTCCTGCCCAGGTGCCAAAACCCTCACAATGGGTAAGAAACAGGCTAAGCACAGGCCAGCCTCTGCTCAGCACAGCTCACATCGCAGCCGTGGCAGGGAACACATGCACCGAGCTCACAGCTCTCCCCAGCCTCTGTCCTGGTCTATCTCCCTGCTTTGCTGCCAAAGTCCACAGGCACCAGGAGCCTTGCTGACCCTGTTCCACACCCCCCTCTCCCCGGGGCATTGCATACGTAGATGACGTGCCGGCTGGAGTTCTGGTCATCATTCCAGATGAAGAGGTCGATGAGGACCCGCCTGTTGAACTGCGAGTTCAACACAGCCAGCTGCCGCTCCAGTTCCCACTTGAGGCCTGAGGAGTTAGCACCCATGCTGGAGACCAGCTAGCCCATCTCCAGACAGGGAACTAACTGCTTCCTAAGCACAGAGCATTCTGGGGGTGTAGGGAGCCCTGCCTGGCTTAGGTAGGGAACTCACTGTGGGGCTTTGGGGACTGAGGGACTCTTCTCCAAGTATTCCGTAGGGAGACAGGTTCTGAGGCAATCGTGTGTGTGTGTGTGTGTGTGTGTGTGTGTGTGTGTGTGTGTGTGTGTGTGCGCGCGTGAGAGATGCCATTTAAGGGATGAATGGAGGGATATGAAGACTGGATCTAGAACACCAGGAGGGACGCCCCTCTGCAGAGCTTCAGGGAACCAGCTGCAGTGAGTACTTGTCCCAGCTGCCACTGACTTCCCCCCAGTGTGGACCCTAAGACAGCTTTTGGGATCCTAAATTGGCTCTGGAAGGAAGGAGCCCTTGGGGCTTCCCAAGAGCAGGTGGTTAGCTTGTGGGCAGCTCTGGGTTGAGTAGACCTTTCCCTGAAGTCTGCAGACAGGCCTATACTCACCCATGGTCTCATTCCACTTATCCATGGCCACAGGCCAACCTCCTACCATTTTTAAGACGCTCAGTAGGGGCGCAGAGTCTCTCTTCTCAATCACACCTGGGAAGGGGAGGAGGAATGTGTGCTAGCTTAGACTCCACTGGCTCAGGCGCCGTGACACAAGCCCGGAGTATGCCCCCTTCGTAGGCTCAGCTTTAGCTGGTGAAGTATACACTTCCCTGGGGTCAAGGAGGTTGGGAACTAGCTGCCAGCTGGTGAGCAAGCCTAGGAAAGGAGTTGTGGCCAGGAGGGAAGCCCAGAGACAGAAGGTCACATGGGGCCATGTGACTTGGGTCTGCAGCACAATGGCAGTCTAAAGACTTGGGCTAAGGAGGGTCCCTCTAAGGAAGTTTTTTTCTGATGGAAAACTTGGGAAAACTCCAGGCAAAGACTAAGTAGTCAGGGCACATCCAGAAGTCACCACAGACACAGAGGAGGACTCTCAGATGACAGAAGTCACCACAGACAAAGAGGAGGACTCTCGGATGACAGAAGTCACCACAGACACAGAGGAGGACTCTCAGATGACAGAAGCAGAACTTCAGAGCTGGTAACAAGAAGGGACTGATGTCCATGTCAAAGCATGTGGCGTAGGCTGGGGGGGGGGGACACAGGGAAGGGACAAAGGTTTGGCAGAAAAGGAGGAGCCATATGGATCCGATGGAGGGCACTAGCCTCAAGATGCCATGGGTGGAAGATGAGAGGTAAGGCTAGAAATTTAGTAAAAATGAGAATCCAGAGGGAGTTTTCTATCTGGTAGGTATTGGCCACATGATTTGGGGAGATAAGATAGCCCTGGACAAGCCCAGGTAGGGGTTCCAATGGAGATGACCTCATAAAACCATGATCCCACTGACTCCCATTGGTGGTACACTGGACTCAACCTCAAACCTCTAGGAGATGCCCAGGGGACACAGTTGGACCCAACCCTGCCACTCAGAAGTGATGATCTTGGGCAGTGTAACACAGGCTGGGACTGGTAATGAGCCAGGACAGGCTGGGCACAGCACACAGATGCTTTAAGGTATGTGTTCTGCAGGATGCCCTCTCCCATCTCATGGCGTTCAGTGTGTGCCTTGGTACTGGAGCTAACCGGGCCCTAGCAGGGGGTGAACCTACTCACTTTGGTTCATGCAGGAGCGATATAGTGTCTTGGCCTTCTCCACAGCCGGGCGGTGCTGGGCAGTGGAATCTTCCAGCACCCCTGTGGGCAGAGGAGAAAGCTGAACAGAGGTTGAGGTGACTGTTGAGGGCCTAGGTCAATAACTTATGTCTCCTGTAGCCCTTGGTCCTGTCTGGCCCTGGGCAAGCATCCCAGGGTTCCCTCTGACAGACAAGGGGCTTCATCAGACTGGGGAGAGACACCACAGTGGCTCAGTTCAACTCCTGGGCAGCGATTTCTCCACTGACCCTGCTAACCGAGATGTTGGACAGGAGCCCACCCAAGGTTCAGTGTCACACACACCCCTGCCCTCTGGTGGTGGCCACTCTTCACCTTTGAGGATGACCTCCAGCTCATCCCGAAGGATGTCAAAGACGCTGTATCGGGAGTTGGTCTCGGGGATGACATGGTGCCTTAGCCAGCCTCCGCAAGCATACTGGTAGAAGTTTTCACAGGGGTTCCTCGATTGGTCCATGTTTTCAAGGATTCTGGCAGCTTTGTATTCCGGGGGGGGGGGGGGGAGGAGAGGAGACTGGGTTGTGGACACCGTCTTTGAGTCTGAGAGACAGCGGCACCCCTCCGGGGACGGTTTGTTTGAGATTTATATCAACTATCAGTTTGATGGGAACTACTGATCTGCTCCTGAGTAAGGTAGTCACTTTTCCTGAGCCACAGGGAGTCTAGAAACATGGGAGGAATTGCCCAAGTAGCTTTGAGGGCTATGGTTGCCACTGATAAACCACAGGACCTTGAACCCTCCTGTCTTCTCCCACCTGAGGACCTGATTTGGAATATGGTTCCTTCCCTGAGGAAGGCCCCAGCGGGTGACCTTGCCCTCTAAACTGATCCCAGACTCCTGGATGTCTCCATAGCCCTCTGCCTCTTGTAGTCTCAGTGGCTTCTCACTCCCTGTCCTTGAGGTTTCTTACTCATCAGATGGGACAGCTGTTTCCCAGAATCTGGAGTATGTTGGAGACAGGAGCCTGAGCTTACGTGCTCGGCGCTCTGCCCAGGGACTCCTAGAATCTTGCCCAGCTGTTTATCTTGGTCACTTGCAGCTGGAGATTTCATCAAAAAGTATCACTGTGGGACTCCAGGATTCACCCAGATAAAACCATATTCCGTGTCTCTGTAGGCTTTTTTTCTCTCCCCTTTCACTTCCCCACAAGATTTTTTTTCCCTGCTTCCTGCAGAGGGCTGCCCATAACACCCAGTTTTAAGACAAAAACTCTCAGCTTGGCTTCAGGCACCCCTCTCCCCCGCCCCCAAATACCCTTGTGGCCACCCCAGGGGAGAAGCTCACCTGCTATCACGCAGCTTGGGGTGGTGCAGATGTCACTTTTCTGTGATAAATCTCTGAGGGCTGGAGGAACAGAAGGGGGAGCGTGAGGTGTGCAGAGTCGGAGGGTTTGGGTGGGTGAAACACAGGTCTGGGTGAGGCACAGGCTGGGTGGGCATGGCAGGGTAGATGGGGAGGGTCTCTATTTGTCCCACCCTTTATCAACACCTCCAGGATAGGTTTGAAGCATAGCCTTGCTGCAATGACCTGGGATCCCCTTCAAATTCTCTGCCTCTGAGACCCCTACTGTGGCCCAGGACCCTCAGGGCTTGAGGTGGCTCATGCCCTGCTCCCTTGCTGTCCCACCAGCTCTAAGGTGCTAGACTATCTCACCCTATCCTTACCCGATGGTTAATACATCCATGGATGGTATCAAGCCAGCCTCACGGGTGGTACCCAGCTGTCCCCAGACATCCCACATACAGCAACCACTGGCGACCGGTGTCCCTGCCAATATCCTTTCTTCCCCATCCCTCCTGTGCTCCCTGCCCATCCGCGTGACCCCACCCATGGCAGGTCCAGATGCCAAGCCCACCTCCTCAGGGCTGCCTGGCAGGGAAGGTAAAGGCTACCTCGTTTTACAACCGTCCTCTCATCCCAGGAGAAGTGCAGCAGGCTAGTTAAGAGGGGCAGCTGCTTCCCTGGGGAGAAACACAGTGCTCAGCCCCGGTCACCCTCTCAGACCCTTCAGGGCTATAGTGTTCACCACACACCAGGAAACGGAGGCAGGGGGACTGTGTCTTACTTGTCCTCTTCTCTTCCTCCTCTTCCTCCTTCTCATACTTCCTGCTAGGCTTGAGTGGAAGAGGGGAAGTTTTCCCCTAGTTTGCTATTCCTATTTTCCTGTCCTTCCTGAACTACCCAGGCTCTGCCTGCCTCCTCGGGATGTGCTTACAGAACGCTGCTCTTGCAGCCCCACCACAGGAATAAATAGGCTAATTTAGGAAAATTGGGTCCTTGTAGGCAGGGGGCTTCCCTAGTGGCAACCTTCACCCCTGCAACTTTTGTATTCTCACTGCCTGCTGAAGGTTCAAGGCTACCTACCCCACTTGACCCTGTCCCTCCACTACATGTGGGGAGAGACTCTGTTTAATATGGGAGTCTTCAGGACCTGGATGGGGGTCTGGGAAAGAGCAAGTGCAGAGAGCATGCTAATAAGAAATTAGAACAAGACTGAGCTGGATGTTACAGTGAGGAACAGCTAGCTCATGTCAGCTGCCTGGAGTAGACGAGAGTTGGAGGAGCAGCCAGCTCCTGTCAGCTCTGTGTGTAACTGATAAGAATAAAGTAATAGGCAGTGATGTAATGTAATGATGTAGCTAATAAAAGCAGAGGTTCATAGCAGACAAGTAGAGACCATGATGTTGGCATGGTGAAGACTGTCGTGGTGTTGGCTCTCTGACCAGAGGACAACCAACTGCCACCCCCTGGCTGCAAGAGGATACAGAGGAGGGAGTCGTAGCCTGAGACATAGCTAGCAACAAGCAAAACAAATATGGGAAGTGAGGTCACTGGAGATACCCAAGGACACCCAGGAGATAGACATGGGAGGACTAGGAGTTCAAGGTCAGCCTCTCTACATAGCCAGTTTAAGGATACACAAGACACTGTCTGGAAAAAAAAAAAGCGAGGAAGCTGGAAGCCATGTGACAGTCGTGACAGCCATTGAAACCCACAAAAGAAGTACCATTGTTAGCAATGCCAGTCAGCAACACTCTCCAAACCCCGAGAAAATATGAAGGGAAAGGACGAAACTAAAGAGAGGGAGCAGCCGCTGAGCCACTGAGCTAAGTTCCCAGTGTTCAGGAAGCAGGTTAGGGTTAGGGGTTAGGGGTTGGGCATTGGGGTTAGGGGTTAGGGGTTAGGGGTTAGGGTTAGGGCACTGAGTGTCTTCGATCAATCTCTATGTTATGTGTGAGGTGGTCCCTCACTTGAACCCAGAGCTTACAGATTCAGTTAATCTGGGTGGCCAGCTTGTTCCAGAGTCTCCATGTCTCCACATACAATGCACTGGGATTTCAGATGAGGTTACCATGCCTAATGGCTTTTACTTGGGTCCTTATGTCGCTACACAAACATACATGTGTGCAAAGAACTAAAATACAAATATAATAACTCTGTACAAGACAAAATGGAGAGTGATAGAGGACTTTGTTACACTGATCTCCGGCCTACACGCCTGCATACACAGTGCATGCACACACTTACACAGACATCACACACACACACACACACACACACACAGATATCACATACACACAGAGATATGACATACACACAGACACACATTACACACTCACATCACACACTCACATCACAGACACAGCACACACCGACACATTACACACAGACACATCACATACAGACACACATCTCACTCAGACACATCACACTCACACACACATCACACACATACATCACACAGACGTTACAAACACATCACGCACACACATCAAACGCACACATCAAATACACATCACACAGTCACATCACACAGACACATACATCACACACACACATTACACACACACATAACACACATCAAATAAACATCACACAGACACACATCACACATCAAACACACATCACACACATACATCACACACAGACACATATCACACACACAAAGACACACATTACACACATATCACCCCCACACATCACATACTTGATCATCGCACACATGCATCACATAGACACATCACACACTCACATACACATCACACACACACACTCACATACACACACACATCACACATGAGAAAGAGACAGACAGAGAGAGAGAGCTCAGAGATGGAGAGAACTCATGTTCCCCTGAGGTGGAGCAACCTTCCGGGTGGGGCTGGGAGGCAGATGTCTGTGGTGTGGCCAAGGGAACGGATCCTGACAGTCAACAGGAAGCTCTCCCAAATGGAAGCATCTCAAGACACTGAATGTAAACAGAGTCTCAGAGGGAAACCTTCCCCACTTACATCATACAGGAGGCCAAAACAAAGGCCACGGGATGCAAATTTATGTTTATGCACCATGCGGCCTGAGCACTTTCTTGTGTCCCTCCAATTTCTTCTCTCCAGGAGAGGAACACTACCAGGTCTCTGTGCCTGGATGAGGTTCCCCTGACGCAGAGGTGCTCAGGCTGAGTCTGGCTTGGACCAGCTTGACCTCAGCCAAGGACAGATATTAGGTAACTGTTGTTTCGGGAACTCTGTTTCTCTCTGTCTCCCTCTCTCTGCCTTCTGTCTCTGTCTCTCTCCCTCTCACACACACCCATACATTTTCACCCACACACAAATAACAAATACAATAACACATATTTTTAAAAAGAAAAGCATGTAGTTGCTGAAGTTTATGAACAATTGCAGACCCAGAATGGATGGAGTTAACTCAGGATTTACAACAGATCATTTCCAGGTGGGCATCCCCGAGGCGTCTGAAGAAAGACTTAGCACTAGAGCGATATTCTATGGAATTTACCAGGGACACAGGGCAAAACACAGGGGCAGAAACGATCACAGAAAAACTGAGCATCAGAAAGGACAGACTGAGAAAAGGCGAGTCTATAAGCAACCAGAATTTTCTTTCATTAATGTTGTATTTCTTGTTTGCGTGTGAGGAATAGCTACATGTACATGTGTGTGGAGGTCAGTCGTGGTATTGTTTCTCAGTGTGTGGAGGTCAGCGGTCAGTCTTCTCAGGCATGCTCCACCTTATCTTTTGAGATGGATTTCTCACTGGCAGGCTGCTTACCACATATGTTAGGCTGGCTTCAGCCCCAGCGATCCCTCTCCCTCCTTAATGATGGGCTTTCTAACGAATGCACCACTATGCCTGGCTTTCCTATATGGATTCTGGGGACTGAACTCAGGCCTTTGCTTGCACAGGGAGCCCTTTGCTGACTGAGCTCTCTACACAGCAGTTAGAAGAATTTTAGGAGGAGAGATAATCCCTCCCCCCCCCCCCTCTCTCTCTCTCTCTCTCTCTCTCTCTCTCTCTCTCGAGCGCGCGCGCGCGCGCGTGCACGTGTTTGTTAGGGTTGGGGAATCAAGGTTGTTATAAGGTGAGGAACTTATTAGAACATGGTACAATGAAAAGCAACAGTAGCTGTATATGGTCTGTGAGTGGTACTTAAAAACACGGTAGGAACCAAATACATGATAGCAATACCGTGTGATCAGGACGTGTGTGTGTGTGAGAGAGAGAGAGAGAGAGAGACAGAGACAGAGACAGAGACAGAGAAGAGAGAAAGGATGACGTGCCACTCGGGATGCAGCTTGATCACACTTTACCCGCACATTGGAAGGCATGGAAACAGAGCAGGAAGTGGAGCCGAGCTATAAAGCCCACCCTAGTGACGTACTTCCGTCAGCAAGGCTCCACCCCCTAAGGGTTCCATAACCTTTCCAATAGCGCCACCAGGCGGAGACTAAGTGATCGAACACGGGATCCCACGCTAGGCATTTACCAACAAACTAAAGGCACTGGTTGAAAACGGGTGTGGAGGCGTACCCCTATAATCCCAGCGCTTGCTAGGTAGGGACAAAAAGGTCAGAAGTTCAGGGTCATCCTTGACTATATATATATATATATATATAAAGTTGGAGGCCAACCTGGGCTACATGAGATTCTCTCTCTCTCTCTCTCTCTCTCTCTCTCTCTCTCTCTCACACACACACACACACACACACACACATCAAATACACAAAAGGCACAAACTGCTTTTTGAAATGCTAAACACAAACTTTTGCATAACAATCACTAGACAGAAAAAGGACCTGCCAAGAGAGTTATGAAATGATGAAATCCAGACAATAGCAAGGAAAGAAAATGAAACTAGAGCTTTTCATAGCTCAGGTGTTAAAAAAAAAAAAAATAGAGAGACCAGGGGCTGGAGAGATGGCTCAGTGGCTGAAAGCACCCTCCGCTCTTGCAGAGGACCTGAGCCCAGGTCCCAGCGCCCACATAACTGTTCAGTCGTTTGCAACCCTAGTTTCCAGAGTTGACCTCTGAAAATACTCACACTCACATGCGCACACATCCCTCCATATACGTGTAATTCAAAATAAGTATTTTAAAATACAGCATAAAATATATAACTGACAAAGGTGGGCTTAAGCAAAAGCTATGGAGACATCTGTATTGGAATGTGCAAGCGTGTTGTCTCGCAAGCTAATTTACCTTCACACAGAACGAAAAGTCAAGATCGATGGGTCAATAGCAAGACTGACTTCTTGTTACTAAATCCGATAACAACCAGTGTGGTGGCCGGTTTTCTAAGCATCCCTGTTGCAGTAACGTTTCAAACCCTCATGCGAGCCTCTAATAAACACACTCCTATCAATTCTGTTTTGCAGGCCAGGAAGCTGAAGCACAGAGAGATCATGGAGGTTGTCTGAGGTCACACAGCAGGGACAGGAGCTGGACTGCCCCACCAGGCTGTATAGCTGGGCAGTGGTGTGCATACCACCTCAGGCCCCTCCTTTCCTCAGAGTAAGAGGCAGAAAAGCCCAGACTCTGAGGACACAACTCAGGGCCAGGCTGGTGACATCTTCCTGCAAGGAGGGTTGCTGGCAGGCTCAGTCTCACCCGCAGCTCTGTTGCTTGGCCAGGAGAGGAGCATGGGCGCACACAGTGGGCAAGGCAGCGTGCCACTAAAGCTTTATTTACAGAAACAGACAGAGGCTGTGGTCAGCCAACCTGAACAATGAATACGGTTGCTTGTGAACAGAACTTCCAATGATGATGAATGAAAGCCGAGTACCCAGCTATTTATGAAAATACTTGACATTCGGAGCCTACCAGATGGCTCAAGGACAGAAACGCTTTTTCAAAAAGGCTGGGACCTGAGGCTGATCCCCAGAATCCACGGAAAGGTGGAAGGATTGAATCAACTCCAAAAGGCAGTCTCTGACCGCCGTACCACGCCACCACACACCCCACCACAAAGAACACAAAATAAAATAGGATTTCAGGGAGGAAAAAGATTTGTGCATAATTTTAAACTAGCAAATAATTAAAAGAAAAAGTCAGCAACTATCAAAAGGATAAAAAAAGAATTTCAAGCAAGATGAGGGGGGAAATAGCTCAGATTGAACAAAGGCAGGAAAGGCAGAAGCTGCATCAGAAACACAATCATGGTAGACAAAAGACAGGTTCTGGAGATTCAGGGAATGCAAATAAGGAAAATCCTCCTAGTAAAGGACAAATGCAAATCCCAGACTTGCATGGCTGCAGGAGAAGCAGAGGAGTGGTGTACAGAATGCTTCAGATCAAAGAATGGAAGTACTCATATTCAATTCTCTGGACCCACTGAGAGAGCAGTGCCACACGCAGGGGCAGGGGCGGGGGCGGGGGCGGGGGCGGGGGCAGA